>NC_057807.1:565661362-565747434 GCF_018294505.1 Triticum aestivum
ATGAAACTTCCGCACAAAATGAATTCCACAAAAACTATTTCACAATCTGACCCTTTTGCTAACGCCACAGGCCGTGACGTTTCTTCTCTATTTAGAAACGCCGAGCTAGCTAGCGTTGCTGGCCTGGTCGAGACGCTACGTGGCAGGGTAGAAATGCCAAAGTATGATGCGTTGCTGGAAACGCCAAGGGTGCCTGGCGTTGCTGCCCAAGCATGAAACGCCAAGGGGTTTGGTGTTTCAACTAGCTTGTCCATATTGCCATTTATTTATGAAGTGCAACAATGTTAGCTAGCTTGGCGTTTCTAAATAGAGAAGAAATGCAACGGTCTGTGGCGTTACCAAAAGTGTCAGATCGTGAAATAGTTTTGTGTGAAGTTTATTTTATGCGATTTTTTTCTGAAAGGGTCAAAATAGTGAAAATTGCCCCATAACACCTCTAAGATAGATAATTGGGTAGTCTGTCAGCCTAAGATAGATTATGGGATATCTTCTCATGTAAGCCGGCATACTTACTTCCCTCCGATGCTTCCTTCCTTCACTCGAAATCGACTAACCCAAATTTCATATTCAGACGATTAGCATATAGCTACTGTGAAAAAAAAGAACAACTGATACAAAAGTTTTGATTTTGCATTCCGAATCGTGCGAATAAAAGAGAAGAACAATCAGCCAACACTACGCGGGAAAGTAGTTGCGCATTTGCACATGGCCGATGCTCCACCGGCCCAACCGCACTAATAACATCGTGTTCGTAGTTAATCGACGTCGACCCTTTCGTCAATGGTTTAGTTAACGTTTGACCCTATGCGTCATAACAATGGATTAAGTAGTAGTAAACGCAACCACTCTTGCAGCTTGATCACTAGCTAGAATGCTCAGCACGGCGGACAGTACTCCTGCTGCATTTGGCTGTCCAAGGTAAGCAAGAACCAAACCACGGTGCATAATGAGACGGCCGTGATAATGCTAGGCAGGGTCATCTTCTGCGTGGTGATCGCCGCGGCCGTCCTCGCCGTCGTCCTGCTCGCCACCGTCTCCCCTCTCCCCCACCGGTCCACCGCGCGCCCCCGGGGTCTCCGCGCTATCACGGTGTACATCCATCCGGCGAAGTCAGGAGCCGCGACGCAGCAGCAGCGGCACCAGGGCGCCGCCGCCGCGCACGGAGACGAACGGGCGGCGAGCGCGCTGGTGTTCCGCCACCGGATGACGGCGGGGCCGGAGTTCACGTCGGCGGCCGTCGGCGCGGCCTCGGGGTTCGTGCTCCCGGGCGAGCGCGGCTCGGCGATGTCGGCGTTCGACACGGTGCACCTGGCGTTCGACGCGCCCGGGCTGTCCGGCAGCCTCTGCGTGGAGGTGGCCAGGGACAAGGAGGCGCTCTGTGTGGTGGGCGGCACGGGCGCGTTCGCGTTCGCGCGCGGGCGCGGCGCCGTCCTGCGCCCGGAGCGGGGGAAGCGGCTGGACGGCGGCGGCGCCGCGACGGCGTTGCGTCTTGAGCTGAGCCTGAGCGTCGCGTCCGCTGGCTAACAACTATGAGATGAGAGAGCCCATTAGAATTCCTTCCCTTTCTTCCCTTTTGCTGCGACATGTATTCGGGGAACTGTAAGCCTGTAATGCAGCTTTGAGTTGATTGCGTGAGAGTGATACGCCAAACTTTGCGTAATCACTAGCTTGTTTCCATTCAATCATCAGAAGTATTTTGTGTGGAGACTGGGAATACAGGCTATGAGTTCATCAGAGTTCGTATGTTTTTCTTTGCCTCTTTCCACAATAGGGTATGGCAACTTCACCGGTTCAAGTTTGTACGTCTTCTGCTGATCGGAAAAAAGAATATCAGGACGGGAGATTTTTTTGAGATCAGAATCCACTAGATTTTATTGGTTAACAATCATGGGAATACAAACTGGGCCATAGAGAAGACCAAGCCAAGTGTTCATGAACAAAATTACACAGGGTAGATGAAGATTTTAGAGCTATCATTTCCTTGATGACAACTTCATATCCCTCCCGTCCTCGTGGCAATACCATCCACGACACTCAAGCAGTCAGAGGCAGGATGTAATCCCTCCTTTTTATTGCGATAATGTAATATCTGCAAATGAATGTGGCCGGATCGGTCATTGGAAGAACCAGGGCCGACGCTCCCAAGATTTAGTCCTTAATCATCTCTATTCCTAATAGAGCAGTTGATGAATAGTCTTCACGGTTTATTTTTGCTGTTTTTTTCGTCTCTCCTCCCACCTTCGTCTGATTTCTTTTGTCCCTCCTCCCACCTTCGTCTGATTTCTTTTGTCCCTCCTCCCACCTTCCATCGACGCTGATTTTTTATTCACCGGTTTATTTACCCATTAGCTCTTTCCTTACAAATCAGCACTTTCCAAACGTACACGCAATCACGGATCTAACTTTACTAACTTACCCAAATCAACCGATACCTCCCATTATTGCAAATTTCTTTAGGAAACAAATAATAGATTTTAAGTAAACAAATAAAAGATTTTAAAGACGCATCATACACCATAGAAAAAAAATCTCATTACGAAAGCATTATGTACCTACTTAATTTGTTATGAAATATTATCTGTACTCGTTTCGTACCAACGCCCCATCCATCGATCTCCCTGCCGCGAACTCGTGCGATCTCCCTGCCGCCGACGAACGGGATCGCCGCCACCGACCTCCAGGATCGGCGTCCCTCGCTGCCGCCGACGGTACGTCCAGGATCGACGCCCTCGAACTCCCAGAGGCGTGGCGTTGTCCCGTTCCCCTGCCGCGGTGCCACCTCCGCCGTGCCCGCGGCCGCCGCGGCGACGCCCCAGCACATCTCCCACTACCTCGCGCATAACCCGAGGGTGGCGTGGGAGGCGCTCTCCGCCGCGTTCCCCGCCGCCGAGGCGCCCGAGGGCCACGTCGACGTCGTGCTCCTCTCCCTCGCCAGGAACCCCAGCCCCTCCCCCTCCTCCGCCGAGACCGTTGCCAAGAACACGCACAACTTCTTCCACTGGTCCGTCGCCTCGTCGCCGTCGCCCCACTCGCTCCGCTCCTACTGCCTGCTCGTGCACCTCCTCGCCCACGCGACCCTCGTCGGCCACGCCTCCGTCCTCCTCCAGGCCGCCATCACCAGGCACTCCTCCTCGCCGGCTTCGCATTTCCTGGACACCTTCTTCGCGGCCTACGGGACAGCGGCAGTACCGCGACGGCCCGCGGCCTCCACCTCCTGGTGCACGCCTACGCGCAGCTCCGCCTCCCGGAGGAGGCCCTCGAGGCCTGCCGGTACCTGGCGCTCCACCGCGTGCTCCCTTCACTATCCGCCTTCAATGCCGTGCTGCACGCGGCGCAGCGCACCAGCCGGTTCCAGGTCGCCTAGGAGGTGTTCGAGCTAATGACGCTGAAGCGGGTGTACGCCAGCTAGGCCACCGTCGAGCTTGTCGTCGGTGTGCTGAGCCGGGAGGGCGCATTTGCCAGGATGTTGGGCATGGTGGCGGAAGAAGGTCATCTTCTAGGGAGCCGCACGCTGGCCGCCGTCTCCACCCGCTATGTCAACAGCGCGCGCAACATCCCCTACCACCTCCTAATCGTGCCGTATTGGTAAGGAGCACACCCTGCACTTTACAGTCAGGTCTGGCCGGTATGACCGCATCCTCGTGAAGGAAATATGCCCTAGAGGCAATAATAAAGTTATTATTTATTTCCTTATATCATGATATATGTTTATTATTCATGCTAGAATTGTATTAACCGGAAACATAATAAATGTGTGAATACATAGACAAACAGAATGTCACTAGTATGCCTCTACTTGACTAGCTCGTTAATCGAAGATAGTTATGTTTCCTGGCCATAGACATGTGTTGTCATTTGATTAACGGGATCACATCATTAGGAGAATGATGTGATTGACATGACCCATTACGTTAGCTTAGCACACGATCGTTTAGTATGTTGCTATTGCTTTCTTCATGACTTATACATGTTCCTATGACTATGAGATTATGCAACTCCCGTTTACCGGAGGAACACTTTGTGTGCTACCAAACGTCACAACGTAACTATGTGATTATAAAGGTGCTCTACAGGTGTTTCCGAAAGTACATGTTGGGTTGGCGTATTTCGAGATTAGGATTTGTCACTAAGATTGTCGGAGAGGTATCTCTAGGCCCTCTCGGTAATACACATCACTTAAGCCTTGCAAGCATTGCAACTAATGAGTTAGTTGCGAGATGATGTATTACGGAACGTGTAAAGAGACTTGCCGGTAACGAGATTGAACTAGGTATGGAGATACCGACGATCGAATCTCGGGCAAGTAACATACCGATGACAAAAGGAACAACACATGTTGTTATGCGGTCTGACCGATAAAGATCTTCGTAGAATATGTGGGAGCCAATATGAGCATCCAGGTTCCGCTATTGGTTATTGACCAGAGACGTGTCTCGGTCATGTCTACATAGTTCTTGAACCCGTAGGGTCCGCACGCTTAACATTACGATGATAGTTTTATTATGAGTTTATGTGTTATGATGTACCGAAGGTTATTCGGAGTCCCGGATGTGATCACGGACATGACGAGGAGTCTCGAAATGGTCGAGACATGAAGATTGATATATTGGAAGCCTATGTTTGGATATCGGAAGTGTTCCGAGTGAAATCGGGATTTTACCGGAGTACCGGGAGGTTACCGGAACCCCCCAGGAGGTTAATGGGCCTTAGTGGACCTTTACGGAGAAGAGGAGAGGCGGCCAGGGCTAGGCCGCGTGTCCCTCCCCCTAGTCCGAATAGGACAAGTAGAGGGGGCGGCGCCCCCCTTCCTTCCTCTCTCCCTCCTCTTTCCCCCTCCCAAGTCCTAATCCAACTAGGAAAGGGGGGAGTCCTACTCCCGGTGGGAGTAGGACTCCTCCCGGCGCGCCTCTCCCCTTGGCCGGCCGCACCCCCCTTGCTCCTTTATATACGGGGGCAGGGGGGCACCCTAGAGACACAACAATTGATCATTGATCTCTTAGCCGTGTGCGGTGCCCCCCTCCACCATAGTCCACCTCGATAATACTGTAGCGGTGAGTAGGCGAAGCCCTGTGTCGGTAGAACATCAACATCGTCACCACGCCGTCGTGCTGACGAAACTCTCCCTCAACACTCGGCTGGATCGGAGTTCGAGGGACGTCATTGGGCTGAACGTGTGTTGAACTCGGTGGTGCCGTACGTTCGGTACTTGATCGGTCAGATCGTGAAGACGTACGACTACATCAAACCGCGTTGTGATAACGCTTCCGCTTTCGGTCTATGAGGGTACGTGGATGACACTCTCCCCTCTCGTTGCTATGCATCACCATGATCGTGCGTGTGCGTAGGGAATTTTTTGAAATTACTACGTTCCCCAACAGTGGCATCCGAGCCAGGTTTTATGCGTAGATGTCATATGCACGAGTAGAACACAAGTGAGTTGTGGGCGATATAAGTCATACTGCTTACCAGCATGTCATACTTTGGTTCAGCGGTATTGTGAGATGAAGCGGCCCGGACCGACATTACGCGTACGCTTACGCGAGACTAGTTTCACCGCCACGAGCACTAGTTGCTTAAAGGTGACCGGCGGGTGTCTGTCTCTCTCACTTTAGTTGAACCGAGTGTGGCTACGCCCGGTCCTTGTGAAGGTTAAAACAACATCAACTTGACAAACTATCATTGTGGTTTTGATGCGTAGGTAAGAACGGTTCTTGCTAAGCCCGTAGCAGCCACGTAAAATTTGCAACAACAAAGTAGAGGACGTCTAACTTGTTTTTGCAGGGCATGCTGTGATGTGATATGGTCAAGACATGATGCTAAATTTTATTGCATGAGATCATCATGTTTTGTAACCAAGTTATCGGCAACTGGCAGGAGCCATATGGTTGTCGCTTTATTGTATGCAATGCAATCGCCCTGTAATGCTTTACTTTATCACTAAGCGGTAGCGATAGTCGTAGAAGCATAAGATTGGCGAGACGACAACAATGCTATGATGGAGATCAAGGTGTCGCGCCGGTGACGATGGTGATCATGAAGGTGCTTCGGAGATGGAGATCATAAGCACAAGATGATGATGGCCATATCATATCACTTATATTGATTGCATGTGATGTTTATCTTTTATGCATCTTATCTTGCTTTGATTGACGGTAGCATTATAAGATGATCTCTCACTAAATTTCAAGATAAAAGTGTTCTCCCTGAGTATGCACCATTGCCAAAGTTCGTCGTGCCCAGACACCACGTGATGATCGGGTGTGATAAGCTCTACGTCCATCTACAACGGGTGCAAGCCAGTTTTTGCACATGCAGAATACTCAGGTTAAACTTGACGAGCCTAGCATATGCAGATATGGCCTCGGAACACTGAGACCGAAAGGTCGAGCATGAACCATATAGTAGATATGATCAACATAATGATGTTCACCATTGAAAACTACTCCATTTCACGTGATGATCGGTTATGGTTTATATGATTTGGATCACGTGATCACTTAGAGGATTAGAGGGATGTCTATCTAAGTGGGAGCTCTTAAGTAATATGATTAATTGAACTTATATTTATCATGAACTTAGTACCTGATAGTATCTTGCTTGTCTATGTTGATTGTAGATAGATGGCCCGTGCTGTTGTTCCGTTAAATTTTAATGGGTTCCTTGAGAAAGCAAAGTTAAAAGATGATGGTAGTAATTACACGGACTGGGTCCGTAAGTTGAGGATTATCCTCATTGTTGCACAGAAGAATTACGTCCTGGAAGCACCGCTGGGTGCCAGGCCTGCTGCAGGAGCAACACCAGATGTTGTGAACGTATGGCAGAGCAAAGTTGATGACTACTCGATAGTTTAGTGTGCCATGCTTTACGGCTTAGAACCGGGACTTCAACGACATTTTGAACGTCATGGGGCATATGAGATGTTCGAGGAGTTGAAGTTAATATTTCAAGCAAATGCCCAGATTGAGAGATATGAAGTCTCCAATAAGTTCTATAGATGCAAGATGGAAGAGAATAGTTCTGTCAGTGAGAATATACTCAAGATATCTGGGTATAATAATCACTTGATTCAACTGGGAGTTAATCTTCTAGATGATAGCATCATTGACAGAATTCTTCAATCACTGCCACCAAGCTACAAGAGCTTCGTGATGAACTATAACATGCAAGGGATGGATAAGACGATTCCCGAGCTCTTCGCAATGCTAAAGGCTGCGGAGGTAGAAATCAAGAAGGAGCATCAAGTGTTGATGGTCAACAAGACCACTAGTTTCAAGAAAAAGGGCAAAGGGAAGAAAAAGGGAAACTTCAAGAAGAACAACAAGCAAGTTGCTGCTCAGGAGAAGAAACCCAAGTCTGGACCTAAGCCTGAAACTGAGTGCTTCTATTGCAAGCAGACTAGTCACTTGAAGCGGAACTGCCCCAAGTATTTGGCGGATAAGAAGGATGGCAAGGTGAACAAAGGTATATGCGATATACATGTTATTGATGTGTACCTTACTAGAGCTCGCAGTAGCACCTGGGTATTTGATACTGGTTCTGTTGCTAATATTTGCAACTCGAAACAGGGACTACGGATTAAGCGAACACTGGTAAAGGACGAGGTGACGATGCGCGTGGGAAATGGTTCCAAAGTCGATGTGATCGCAGTCGGCACACTACCTCTACATCTACCTTCGGGATTAGTATTAGACCTAAATAATTGTTATTTCGTGCCAGCGTTGAGCATGAACATTATATCTGGATCTTGTTTAATGCGAGATGGTTATTCATTTAAATCAGAGAATAATGGTTGTTCTATTTATATGAGTAATATCTTTTATGGTCATGCACCCTTGAAGAGTGGTGTATTTTTGATGAATCTCGATAGTAGTGATACACATATTCATAATGTTGAAGCCAAAAGATGCAGAGTTGATAATAATAGTGCAACTTACTTGTGGCACTGCCGTTTGGGTCATATCGGTGTAAAGCGCATGAAGAAACTCCATACTGATGGAATTTTGGAACCACTTGATTATGAATCACTTGGTACTTGCGAACCGTGCCTTATGGGCAAGATGACTAAAACACCGTTCTCCGGTACAATGGAGAGAGCAACAGATTTATTGGAAATCATACATACAGATGTATGTGGTCCAATGAATGTTGAGGCTCGTGGCGGATATTGTTATTTTCTCACCTTCACAGATGATTTGAGCAGATATGGGTATATCTACTTAATTGAAACATAAGTCTGAAACATTTGAAAAGTTCAAAGAATTTCAGAGTGAAGTTGAAAATCATCATAACAAGAAAATAAAGTTTCTACGATCTGATCGTGGAGGAGAATATTTGAGTTACGAGTTTGGTCTACATTTGAAACAATGCGGAATAGTTTCGCAACTCACGCCACCCAGAACACCACAGCGTAATGGTGTGTTCGAACGTCGTAATCGTACTTTACTTGATATGGTGCGATCTATGATGTCTCTTACTGATTTACCGATATCGTTTTGGGGTTATGCTTTAGAGACGGCCGCATTCACGTTAAATAGGGCACCATCAAAATCCGTTGAGACGACGCCTTATGAACTGTGGTTTGGCAAGAAACCAAAGTTGTCATTTCTAAAAGTTTGGGGCTGCGATGCTTATGTGAAAAAGCTTCAACCTGATAAGCTCGAAGCCAAATCGGAGAAATGTGTCTTCATAGGATACCCAAAGGAAACTGTTGGGTACACCTTCTATCAAAGATCCGAAGGCAAGACATTCGTTGCTAAGAATGGATCCTTTCTAGAGAAGGAGTTTCTCTCAAAAGAAGTGAGTGGGAGGAAAGTAGAACTTGATGAGGTAACTATACTTGCTCCCTTATTGGAAAGTAGTTCATCACAGAAATCGGTTCCTGTGACATCTACACCAATTAGTGAGGAAATTAATGATGATGATCATGGAACTTCAGATCAAGTTGTTACTGAACCTCGTAGATCAACCAGAGTAAGATCCGCACCATAGTGGTAGGTAATCCTGTTCTGGAAGTCATGTTACTAGACCATGATGAACCTACGAACTATGAAGAAGCGATGGTGAGCCCAGATTCCGCAAAATGGCTTGAGGCCATGAAATTTGAGATGGGATCCATGTATGAGAACAAAGTGTGGACTTTGGTTGACTTGCCCGATGATCGGCAAGCAATTGAAAATAAATGGATCTTCAAGAAGAAGACTGACGCTGACGGTAATGTTACTGTCTACAAAGCTCGACTTGTCGCAAAAGGTTTTCGACAAGTTCATGGGATTGACTACGATGAGACCTTCTCACCCATAGCGATGCTTAAGTCTGTCCGAATCATGTTAGCAATTGCTGCATTTTATGATTATGAAATTTGGCAAATGGATGTAAAAACTGCATTCCTGAATGGATTTCTGGAAGAAGAGTTGTGTATGATGCAACCGGAAGGTTTTGTCGATCCAAAAGGAGCTAACAAAGTGTGCAAGCTCCAGCGATCCATTTATGGACTGGTGCAAGCATCTCGGAGTTGGAATAAATGGTTTGATAGTGTGATCAAAGCATTTGGTTTTATACAGACTTTTGGAGAAGCCTGTATTTACAAGAAAGTGAGTGGGAGCTCTGTAGCATTTCTGATATTATATGTGGATGACATATTACTAACTGGAAATTATATAGAATTTCTGGATAGCATAAAGGGATACTTGAATAAGAGTTTTTCAATGAAAGACCTCGGTGAAGCTGCTTACATATTGGGCATTAAGATCTATAGAGATAGATCAAGATGCTTAATTGGACTTTCACAAAGCACATACCTTCACAAAGTTTTGAAGAAGTTGAAAATGGATCAAGCAAAGAAAGGGTTCTTGCCTGTGTTACAAGGTGTGAAGTTGAGTAAGACTCTAAGCCCGACTGTCGGTGTCAAAACTGGTGGATCTCGGGTAGGGGGTCCCGAACTGTGCGTCTAGGCAGATGGTAACAGGAGACAAGGGACACGATGTTTTACCCAGGTTCGGGCCCTCTTGATGGAGGTAAAACCCTACGTCCTGCTTGATTGATATTGATATTGTGGATGTTTACAAGAGTGGATCTACCACGAGATCAAGGAGGCTAAACCCTAGAAGCTAGCCTATGGTATGATTGTAATGGTTGTTGTTGTGTCCTATGGACTAGAGCCATCCGGTTTATATAGACACCGGAGAGGGATAGGGTTACATAGAGTCGGTTACAATAGTAGGAGATCTACGTATCCGTATCGCCAAGCTTGCCTTCCACGCCAAGGAAAGTCCCATCCGGACACGGGACGAAGTCTTCAATCTTGTATCTTCATAGTCTTGGAGTCCGGTCGATGATGATGATAGTCCGGCCGATGATAGTTCGGCCGATGATGGAAGTCCGGCTATCCGGACACCCCCTAATTCGGGACTCCCTCAGTAGCACCTGAACCAGGCTTCAATGACGATAAGTCCGGCGTGTATATTGCTTGGCATTGCAAGGCAGGTTCCTCCTCCGAATGATAGAAGATTGTGAACACCAGGATAGTGTCCGGCTCTGCAAAATAAATTCCACATTCCACCGTAGAGAGAATAATATATACACAAGTTCAATCTGCTGACGTTTTTTGCGGCATGACATCACGCCACTACCAAGCCATTACTTGAATCGTTTTTTACTCTACCACCCCAGCGCATTTAGCGAAGCGTTCCCTTGGCACGTCTTGTCGAAGCAGAGATCGTGTTCCCACTTAATCCGGGATTCTCATCAATATGGACGTGGGTAACCCAACCGCGCCATTGAAGGTGACGCTTGGGGGATAAGCAAGTTTTACCAGGCCGGTGGGGTACGCGTAGACTTCGCCCGCCCATATAAGGGATAAGGATTCACCTTTTCACCTACGCCTTCTTCCTCCTTTGCTTATCCATCTCCGCGCACTCGAGCTCCAGTGCCCAAGCCCGCACATCTCGTATCAACCTTCCCCAGTCATGTCTGGAGCGGGAGGCAAGTGGATGACCTCCTCCGTTACGGAGGAGCACATCGAAAGACTGCGCAGCGCCGGCTACCTGTCCGGCGACATTGCGCACCGGCTGCCCGACGAGGGGCAGCTCATCCCCACCCCCAGGCCCCATGAGAGGGTCGTTTTTCTTCCCCACTTCCTCCGCGGACTGGGCTTTCCACTTCACCCCTTTGTCCGGGGGCTCATGTTCTACTACGGCCTGGATTTCCATGATCTGGCGCCAAACTTCATCCTCAACATCTCGGCGTTTATCGTCGTGTGCGAGGCCTTCCTCTGCATCGAGCCCCACTTCGGCTTGTGGCTCAAGACCTTCAATGTCAAGCCGAAGGTAGTGAAGGGCACTCAAGCGGAGTGCGGAGGCGCCATGTTGGGCAAGATGCCCAATGTCCTTTGGTTCGAAAGGGCCTTCGTGGAATCCGTCAAGGGGTGGCAATCGAGGTGGTTCTATATCACCGAGCCACGCGACCCTGCGTGGGCGGCGGCCCCCGAGTTCAGATCTGGTATCCCACGCAGCTCACCTCCTGGAAAGAGAAGGGCTTGCTGTGGGGTAGTTCGGAGGAGCTGACGGGACTCCAAGCCTGTATCCAGAAGCTGGTGAAGAAGCTCAGGCTGGTTAACATGGTCCAAGTCATGCTCGTCCGCCGGATTCTCCCATGCCAGGAGCGGGCATTCAATCTGTGGGAGTTCAATCCGGAGCAGCACCAGGCGCTGAGCGGGCTCTTCGACACGACGTACGAAGGTGCCTGGAGGGTGCTGTTTAAGGGCGCCGAAGCCCCCGCATCCGCGACTGAAGATCACGGATTTCGCTCGCAGCGTCAAGCCGACGAGGTAAGTGATTCTACCCCTTTACGGGACACTTGCTTTTCACAGTTTGACTCTATGCGGGTTTTAATTTCCCCTTTTCCTTTGACAGGACTGGATGAGGAAGGCGGAGCAGATTCTGCCCGGCTCCTATGCCAGAAAACCTAGTAGACGCCCATCTAGCGAGGCTGCTGGTTCCGGCACCGCACGTGGTGCCGGAGAAGAAGGCCAAGAAGGAGGCCACGGGTGCTCGAAAGAGTTCCCGTTTTCAGGTGCCCGACGACTCCGGGGCGGACTCCTCCCCCGAAAACGAGGAGGAGAAAGAGGACTCTCTCCCAGAGGAGGGAGAGAGGAAGAGGAAGGCTTCCCCAACAGGGGAGGCCGAAGGGTCCAAGAGGGGAAGGACTATTCCCCCGGACAGCTCCGCCAACATCAACGTTGGCGAGGAAGAATGGCCTTCAAGGGCCAGGCCTCCGACGAGATCGTAAGTATCCGGATTCCTGAATGATATATAATTTCTTTTTCTGTGTCACATAGTGTCATTCTGATGTCGCATGATGCCTGTAGTCCGGCCAATGATGATCTCCCCGCTTCATCGAGCGGGTCGTTGGCTCCGTCGGATGTAGACTCCATACCGACCGCCTCCACCCCTTGCGACACCGAGGACGCCGAGGTGGGATCCCAAGAAGGGACCCATCAGGGGGAGGCTCCGGAGGTGCCACAAGGCGGCCTCCCGGACTTTGCGCCGGACTCCACATCAGAACCCGCAGTGGTTCCGGAGTCCGGCCGGCGGCCCCTTCGCACGAAGGGCAAGACCGTGATGCCGGCAGCTTCCGTCCAACCGGAGGCACCGGACAATTTGTTGGAGGCGCTGCAGAGTGCTTCCATCGAGGAAGAACACCGCACTATTATGAGTGCGGTGATTCAGAAGGTACAGCTTGCCAAGAGCGGGCTGACCGAAGCCTGCAATAGCCTTCTATCAGGCTTTGAGGTAAGAAGTTAAAAATATGCAATGTAATACCGCATAGACAGTAGCCCTTGATGCTCGGTTCGGTGTTCGGAAAGAAAAGCCGGACTGAGGATCTGAAAAAAAAGAAGATATACGTAGGGTTGCTAAAAAATTATGTCAATATGGGTTGCAGGCTGCGCTGCTGACCTCTGCCGCACTGACTGCGGAGGTCGCTGCTTTGAAGCAGGAGCTCGAGCGGTCCGAGCAAGAGCTCGGCCGCGCCAAGAAGCAGCTCCAGGACAAAGAAGGTGAGTAACACCACTTTGAACTTGTACCTTACAGAAAAGAATTTAGGTTGCAACAAAAAATAACAAGGATAACATGGGTACTGCAGGGGCCACGAACGAGGTGGCGACCCTGAAGGAGGCCGTGTCCGCGGTCGAACGCAATGCGGCCGTGGAACAGGCAGAGTGAGAAAAGCAGGAGGCACGGGTGGCGGTGGTTCGGCAAGAACTCCAGGCTCTCATGGAAAAGCATGAGAGTTTGGAGCGTGACTCAAAGACTCAAGAGTCCGAGCTTGCCTCGGCTCTCGAAAGTGCGAAAACTGCCAAGGCCGATGCCCATAAATCCCTTCAGGAGATTGAGTTGGTGAGGAAGATAGCGGCGGGTAAGGCATTTTTCATGCAAAGCAAACATGTGAATGTAAATTACGTGTTACTTACCCGAATTCAGAGCTCTCTGGGGGCGTTTGCAGATCTGCCTCGCAGCGTGTCTGATGCCGCCGCATTCTACCGAGCCGAGGAGGGGAGCTCAATGGAGAAGGTCTTCTGGTCTCAGTACGCTGAGGCCGGCCATCCGGTGCCCCCTAGCGACCAGCTGAAGCAGCTGGTCGAGCTCCACAAGGTGGCCGAGCAGGCCATGAAGGGCCTCATAGTCCGGCTGTGGCCTGGAGAGGCCGTGCCTGGGAGTTACTTCGGCCTCGTGCAACGGTTGGTGGATGCGTGCCCCTGGGTGGAGGTTATCAAGCGCTCCGCCTGTATTGAAGGTGCTCGTCAGGCCCTTGCCCGCGCAAAGGTGCATTGGGGCAAGCTGGATGCGGAGAAGCTAATCACTAACGCGCCACCAACGGGCAAGGAATATCATACGCCCGAGATGTACTATAAGACTGTCCTGAAGGGTGCCCGCAAGATTGCGGATGAGTGCCCCAGGGATGTAATTATTGAGTAAATTCGCAATGTGTTATCCTGTGCGCTGAAAACTTTGTTCATATGCGCTAAGCAACGCTTGTTAATTTAAAATATTACCTTCTGTGCGGCCGTTTATTAAATCTGAGAGATGGCAAGTCGTCGGCTTCAGCCCCCATGCCACGAGTGCTGGGGTGTTCGGGATAAACTTGAGCACTCTTGTTCCCATTTTTGGGTCCATCTAGGGAGGCGCTCAACACAACGAACAAGGCAACCGGACTTATAGTGCTTGAACACTCTCACTTAGCCATAGAATTCTATAATTTTAAATTTCGGCGAAGCCCCTGGTATTCGGAAGACCAAATTCGGGGCGCTATCCACGCCTTCGTCGGACATTATCCGGAACTTCGCTCGAAGCGGCGTAGGTCTTTAAGGACCCGAAAAGACCTCTCGAACAGCGACCAGTCTCTCGCCTTATCATGACAGTCAGTTTTAGCTTTCTCCACTGAGGCGTTAACCCGGCTCAACCGGGGCGCAATCGCAGTGGTTCTCCCAGTGCTACCTTAGCCGATAGAACGGAACGTAAGGTGCCAAACATGGGAGCTGGGCAAACCCAACTATTGACCCAAGACATGATTCGGAGCCGATTCATATAATGCTATAAGTTCGGGGTGCCGTACTTGTGAAAGTCTGCGAACTTTATCACACCATAATGCGGGGAACATAAGCCCCTGGTGTATTGGGCCCTACCAAAATGTACGGATGCAACATGTCATAAATGAACATATATATATAAGGTAATGCAATTATGGGCAAAAAGTGCTGCATTTTATTCGAGAAGATTTGCTATGAGTGCGGAATGATACAAATAGTGCGGAAAGCAAGGGATTGGACGAATTAAAGGCGTCTCCCTCCAGGGGTAGGCCGCGGAATGGTGTATTTAACAAATTTAATGCTCGTAATGGAGACCACCTGAGTGTTCGTCGCAGCCTTTGTCCCTCCCTGGCTGTTGCATCATGAGTTTTGTATGAAAAAGAGAGAAAATAAAAGATAAAAAGAGCGACACACTTGGGAGCCCCTGGTGCGGTCGAACCGTACTCTGGGTCTGTTGTGGTTGTGCCTCTCCCCCTATGCCCATGGTATCTCCAGGGCGTAATTATGTACGCGGAGAGTTTGTCTTACGATTGTGCGAGGGCTGGGGTTGAGGCCGCATTGCTACGCGTGCTCGGAACATGCCAGGTGGTCTTGGTTGATGTTGCTCCGGGCGTGTTTGGCCGTGTCCGGTCGTTTAACGGCCGGACTCAAAAATTGCCTTAGAAGGCTGCTCTGTACTTCTGCCGCGAGAGCCGCTGTATGTTGCTCCGTTCGGAGGGAGCGTTCCGTGTTTCCATTGACCGTGATGACTCCACGAGGGCCTGGCATCTTGAGCTTAAGGTATGCATAATGCGGCATCGCGTTGAATTTTGCGAACGCGGTTCGTCCGAGCAGAGCGTGATAGCCACTACGGAATGGGACTATGTCGAAGATTAACTCCTCGCTTAAGAAATTATCCGGGGATCCGAAGACCACTTCCAGTGTAACTGAGCCTGTGCAACTGGCCTCGACACCTGGTATGACACCTTTGAAGGTTGTCTTTGTAGGTTTAATCCTTGAAGGGTCTATGCCCATCTTTCGCACTGTATCCTGATAAAGCAGGTTCAGGCTACTGCCGCCGTCCATCAGGACTCTCGTGAGGTGAAAATCCATCGACGATTGGGTCTAAAACCAATGCGGCGAATCCGCCATGGCGGATACTGGTCGGGTGGTCTCTTCGATTGAAAGTGATCGAGCAAGAGGACCATGGGTTGAATTTTGGGGCGACTAACTCCATCGCGTATACGTCCCTTAGTGCACGCTTCCGCTCCCTCTTGGGTATATGCGTTGCGTATATCATGTTTACCGTCCGAACTTGAGGGGGGAATCCCTTTTGTCCTCTGTTGTTCGGCGGCCGGGCCTCTTCCTCGTCATCGCTGTGTAGCCCCTTGTCATTGTTTTCGGCGATTAATTTGCCTGCCTGCTTGAATACCCAACAACCTCTGTTGGTGTGGTTAGCTGGCTTTTCGGGGGTTCCATGTATTTGACAGGAGCGATCGAGTATTCGGTCCAAATTGGACGGGCCCGGCGTGGTTCTTTTGAATGGCTTCTTCCGTTGACCGGGCTTGGAGCCTCGGAATCCGGCGTTGACTACCGTATCCTCATTGCTGTCGCTGTTGATGCGGCGTTTGTTTTTGTTTCGACGCGACCTTCCATTGCGGTCCTTGGTATCCGGACTGCCAGCGTTTTTGCTGAGGTTGTTGCTGCGAGCTAGCCAGCTATCCTCTCCCGCACAGAAGCGGGTCATGAGTGGTGTGAGGGCTGCCATGGATTTCGGCTTTTCCTGTCCTAGGTGCCGGGCCAGCCACTCGTCGCGGATGTTATGTTTGAAGGCAGCGAGGGCCTCTGCATCTGGACAGTCGACGATTTTATTTTTCTTTGTTAAGAACCGTGTCCAGAATTGCCTGGCCGATTCATCTGGCTGCTGGATTATGTGGCTTAGGTCATCTGCGTCCGGTGGTTGCACATACGTGCCCTGGAAGTTGTCGAGGAATGCGGCTTCCAGGTCTTCCCAGCATCCAATTGACTCTGCGGGCAGGCTGTTAAGCCAATGCCGAGCTGGTCCTTTAAGCTTGAGCGGGAGATATTTGATGGCGTGAAGATCGTCGCCGCGGGCCATATGTATATGGAGGAGATAATCCTCAATCCAAACCGCGGGGTCTGTTGTGCCATCGTAGGATTCTATATTAACGGGTTTAAACCCTTCAGGGATTTGATGATCCATTACTTCGTCAGTGAAGCATAGTGGGTGCGCGGCGCCTCTGTATTGAGCAATATCGCGACGTAGCTCGAGAGAGCATTGTCTGCTGTGTTCGGCCCGGCCGGAGTAGTTGTATCCGGCGCGACGGTATTCGTTGTGGGTCTTGGGGCGCCCACGTGATCCATAGATAGATCTGGATTGTCTTGCCTTGTCCTCCAATATATCCCGCAAGTCCGGCGCGTTCCCCCGTGGCTTCATGCTTTTTGAGCGGTGCCGGGGTACGGTTTTGGTGGAGGGCTTGCACGCCTCTCTGTCGCGGCCATGAGGTGGTTGGTCTGCCGTATTGTGCGCTGGTGATGCAGGTATGTACGCTTCCTCCTCTAGTCGGGGGAGCAACTTGCGTTTTGGGTAAGTTTTGGAGGGGCGTTCGATTTCATACTCTTCGGCCGCGAGGACCTCGGTCCATCTGTCGGCCAGTAGGTCTTGGTCAGCTTGAAGCTGTTGCTGCTTTTTTTAGGCTGTTTGTCGTGGCCATTAGCCTGCGTCTGAAACGCTCTTGTTCGATGGGATCCTCAGGCACGACGAATTCGTCGTCATCGAGGCTTGCCTCGTCTCCGGAGGGAGGTAAGTAATTATCATCCTCGACCTCTTCGTCTGCCGCCCTCTCGTGAGGGCTTGCTTCTGCCTCCTCCTGCGCTGGATCGTGCTGGAGGGGGTTGTCTTTGACACTTTCTGGGGTGTTATTATCTCCTGTGCCGGAATCTCTATTCTTGCTGTTGCGGGATTTAGAGCGGCACCGCTAATGTCGGCGCTTGGGTTGTTTCTTTAAGGAATCGGCCTCCGTTGCTTCTTCGCCGTCCCCATCTTTTGGGGTGTCCACCATATATATGTCGTATGACGAGGTGGTCTTCCAGTGTCCTGTAGGCACTGGTTCTTGATAGTCTCCGGCATCGTCGTCCATACCGTCGATGTCTTCGGAGTCGTAGTGGAGTACGTCGGTTAGATCGTCGACGGTGGCTACGAAGTGGGTGGTGGGTGGTCTCTGAATTTCTTCGTCGTCCGCGTCCCAACCATCCTGGCCGTAGTTCGGCCAGGGCTCTCCAGATAGCGAGAGATGCTTCAGCGAATTTAAGATATCATCGAAGGGTGAGTGCTGAAAGATGTCCGCAGCGGTGAATTCCATGATCGGCGCCCAGTCGGATTCGACTGGCAGGGGCGCAGGAGGTTCGGAGTCCGGCAGAGAGTCCGGCACCTCGGAGTCATGAGCTTTATGCGGGACAGGGTAAGTGTTTGGCTCCATCGCCGTAGAAGTTGCAGCTCCCGAGGCGGTGTCCAGCCATCCGTCCTCGATCTGAGCGATCGGCTCCGGACTATGGGTCGGAGCGATTCGTGTGCGGCCTCCAAGGTGCTGTCCGGCGGCAGAGTTAGGTCGTGCCCATCGTGACAGCGCGGCACGCTCGGCTGCGGCTCAGATCCATCGAAGATCAAGTCCCCGCGGATATCGGCCGTGAAGTTTAGGCTTCCAAACCTGACCTGACGGCCAGGGGCGTAGCTTTCGATCTGCTTCAGATGGCCAAGTGAGTTGGCCCGTAGTGCGAAGCTGCCAAATACGAAGATCTGTTCGGGGAGAAAAGTCTCACCCAGGACTGCGTCGTTGTCGATTGAAGAGGCCATCAAGCCTATCGGTGACGACATAGAGGAACTCTCAATGAAAGCACCAATGTCGGTGTCAAAACCGGCGGATCTCGGGTAGGGGGTCCCGAACTGTGCGTCTAGGCAGATGGTAACAGGAGACAAGGGACACGATGTTTTACCCAGGTTCGGGCCCTCTTGATGGAGGTAAAACCCTACGTCCTGCTTGATTGATATTGATATTGTGGATGTTTACAAGAGTGGATCTTCCACGAGATCAAGGAGGCTAAACCCTAGAAGCTAGCCTATGGTATGATTGTAATGGTTGTTGTTGTGTCCTACGGACTAGAGCCATCCGGTTTATATAGACACCAGAGAGGGCTAGGGTTACATAGAGTCGGTTACAATAGTAGGAGATCGTATCCGTATCGCCAAGCTTGCCTTCCACGCCAAGGAAAGTCCCATCCGGACACGGGACGAAGTCTTAAATCTTGTATCTTCATAGTCTTGGAGTCCGGTCGATGATGATGATAGTCCGGCCAATGATAGTTCGGCCGATGATGGAAGTCCGGCTATCCGGACACCCCCTAATCCGGGACTCCCTCACCGACCACTGCAGAAGATAGAGAGAAAATGAAAGATGTTCCCTATGCTTCAGCCATAGGCTCTATCATATATGCAATGTTGTGTACCAGACCTGATGTGTGCCTTGCTATAAGTCTAGCAGGGAGGTACCAAAGTAATCCAGGAGTGGATCACTAGACATCGGTCAAGAATATCCTGAAATACCTGAAAAGGACTAAGGATATGTTTCTCGTTTATGGAGGTGACAAAGAGCTCATCGTAAATGGTTACGTTGATGCAAGCTCTGACACTGATTCGGACGATTCTAAATCGCAAACCGGATACGTGTTTACATTGAACGGTGGAGCTATCAGTTGGTGCAATTCTAAACAAAGCGTCGTGGCGGGATCTACATGTGAAGCGGAGTACATAGCTGCTTCGGAAGCAGCAAATGAAGGAGTCTGGATGAAGGAGTTCATATCCGATCTAGGTGTCATACCTAGTGCATCGGGTCCAATGAAAATCTTTTGTGACAATACTTGTGCAATTGCCTTGGCGAAGGAATCCAGATTTCACAAGAGAACCAAGCACATCAAGAGACACTTCAATTCCATCCAGGATCTAGTCCAGGTGGGAGACATAGAAATTTGCAAGATACATACGGATCTGAATGTTGCAGACCCGTTGACTAAGCCTCTTCCACGAGCAAAACATGATCAGCACCAAGGCTCCATGGGTGTTAGAATCATTACTGTGTAATCTAGATTATTGACTCTAGTGCAAGTGGGAGACTGAAGGAAATATGCCCTAGAGGCAATAATAAAGTTATTATTTATTTCCTTATATCATGATATATGTTTATTATTCATGCTAGAATTGTATTAACCGGAAACATAATACATGTGTGAATACATAGACAAATAGAATGTCACTAGTATGCCTCTACTTGACTAGCTCGTTAATCGAAGATGGTTATGTTTCCTGGCCATAGGCATGTGTTGTCATTTGATTAACGGGATCACATCATTAGGAGAATGATGTGATTGACATGACCCATTCCGTTAGCTTAGCACACGATCGTTTAGTATGTTGTTATTGCTTTCTTCATGACTTATACATGTTCCTATGACTATGAGATTATGCAACTCCCGTTTACCGGAGGAACACTTTGTGTGCTACCAAACGTCACAACGTAACTGGGTGATTATAAAGGTGCTCTACAGGTGTTTTCGAAAGTACATATTGGGTTGGCATATTTCGAGATTAGGATTTCTCACTCCGATTGTCGGAGAGGTATCTCTAGGCCCTCTAGGTAATACACATCACTTAAGCCTTGCAAGCATTGCAACTAATGAGTTAGTTGCGAGATGATGTATTATGGAACGAGTAAAGAGACTTGCCGGTAACGAGATTTAACTAGGTATTGAGATACCGACGATCGAATCGCGGGCAAGTAACATACTGATGACAAAAGGAACAACGTATGTTGTTATGCAGTATGACCGATAAAGATCTTCGTAGAATATGTGGGAGCCAATATGAGCATCCAGGTTCCGCTATTGGTTATTGACCGGAGACGTGTCTCGGTCATGTCTACATAGTTCTCGAACCCGTAGGGTCCGCACTCTTAACGTTACGATGACAGTTTTATTATGAGTTTATGTGTTATGATGTAACGAAGGTTGTTTGGAGTCCCGTATGTGATCACGGACATGACGAGGAGTCTTGAAATGGTTGAGACATGAAGATTGATATATTGGAAGCCTATGTTTGGATGTCGGAAGTGTTCCGGGTGAAATCGGGATTTTACCGGAGTACCAGGAGGTTACCGGACCCCCCCCGGGAGGTTAATGGGCCTTAGTGGGCCTTTACGGACAAGAGGAGAGGCGGCCAGGGCTGGGCCGCACACCCCTCCCCCTAGTCCGAATAGGACAAGGAGAGGGGGGCGGCGCCCCCCTTCCTTCCTCTCTCCCTCATCTTTCCCCCTCCCAAGTCCTAATCCAACTAGGAAAGGGGGGGAGTCCTACTCCCGGTGGGAGTAGGACTCCTCTCGGCGCGCCTCTCCCCTTGGCCGGCCGCATCCCCCCCCCCTTGCTCCTTTATATACGGGGGAAGGGGGCCACCCTAGAGACACAATAATTGATCATTGATCTCTTAGCCGTGTGCGGTGCCCCCTCCACCATAGTCCACCTCGATAATACTGTAGCGGTGCTTAGGCAAAGCCCTGCGTCGGTAGAACATCAACATCGTCACCACGCCATCGTGCTGACGAAACTCTCCCTCAACACTCGGCTGGATCGGAGTTCGAGGGACGTCATCGGGCTGAACGTATGCTGAACTTGGAGGTGCCGTACGTTCGGTACTTGATCGGTCGGATCGTGAAGACGTACGACTACATCAACCGCGTTGTGATAACGCTTCCGCTTTCGGTCTACGAGGGTACGTGGACAACACTCTCCCCTCTTGTTGCTATGCATCACCATGATCTTGCGTGTGCATAGGATTTTTTTTGAAATTACTACGTTCCCCAACACCTCGTTCGTATTAACGCACAATTCTGACATTTCCTAATGTGTATTTGGTGTTTTATAAATTTCCAGTTATCTAAGTATGCAACTGACTAAAGTTATATTCTACAGAGCTTCCACTCTATCTTATTCTAGGCATGCTTTGCAGGGTAGTGAGTGTAGGCAGCTGCTTGTTTGGTTCACAAAGAATTTTGACTACTAAGGAAAAACATTGGTCTCCCTGTTATAGTATGTCCAGCTTTAGCTGGTCTTGGAGAAGGTTTAATAGCTCTAAGTCACTCCAGCAACAAACAGATGTTTGAGGCTGCATCTCATGGACATGATTATTCTTCACTATTACCTCCCACCGGTAGGAGTGAGGCCGATGGGAGATGACCCGATAGAGATGATGTTGAACTAGCAATTCTAGAAGATGACCTCGTTGGCGCGGTTAGTACCATGTCTCTCTTAGTTAGTTACTGAATGATCGGTTGCTTGATTAAGATTGATTGTCATGTTCGATTAGTTATGACCTTTGATGTAGGAGTTCAAGACCACGAAGAACCTAGCCAATTGCTACTTCTTCTTGCTCAAGAGCATTGTGCTGCGATAGGCATTGCCTAAGTGGAGCAAAGCGAAAGGTGCATCAACTACATGGTTGCAGCGCACGTGGAGGCTGGAGAAGAAGTGACCAGTGCTCCCCAAGATCATGTCGCTTGCCTTTTTCGTCCGTATCTCTTGAACAACAAGCATATTTCCTGCCATGAGTTCTAAAACAAAGGCTGCATCTTATAGCCCGGTGTTGTTGAGCCAACCCGCCTACTAATTCAATTTTATAAATCAACCTGAGGAATCCGTCATTGGGTGTTAATGAAGTTGTTAATTTCATTCTTTTAGTGTGCGTCAAGAATAAATCTTTTCATTAAGTCACTGTCTATGCGTATAATTTGATAAGACAGCGAACCGCTCCTGCCAAGCGGTTATGTGTAAAATTCGTTCTTCATGATTCTAACTTTCTAAGTGATACTCACAAAAGAATTCTTGATTATGAACATTTAAGGATACTAATGCACTTCAGGTCGCAGGGTCAAAAAATTGTAATCGTTATTTGTTCGTCTTGTACTCTTTAGTGTGTAACAATTTTCAGTTTTTAAAGTCGGAAGCCCGATGGCGTTGGCTTGTCGGAGATGAAGAAGACAGTCAGGTGATGCGGTACTCGGGAGGTGGAATTGGCGATGGAGGTGGCTCCATCTGGATGTCGCAGACCTCCCACTGGATGAAATTGAAGTGCGAGGATGTGCTTCGGTGGTCAACAGCGGCTGCGTGGGATGCAATATGGTATGGATTGGGCATCTCGAGAATGGCCTCTCTTCACAAGTCCTCCTCCATGCCAGCACGCTCTCTGATCCGAACCTTCTTCTCTTTGCTCACGCACGCACAGACGTAGCTGACCCGTCGTTGAACAGCAGCGGAGGTGTTTGAGGAGTCTATCCCGGGGCTGCGCGTGAAGCATGTCGACGTCGCTGTCTTGCCATTGCTCAAGACCGCCCTGCCGGCTGGGGTCCTTATTTGCCATCGAGGCCTTCCACAACAGGGTCCATGATGCGTGATTGCTTCCTCTTCGGCTGGATCGGGTCCAACCACACAGTAAGCTATGCCTCATCTTCCGTCTTCTTTCTTAAATTTTTTATGGTTCTTGGTCTGATTCTCAATAAAGAGCTCAAACTCGTCTTGAGTTTTTGGTTATGACCTGCCTATTTTGTTGGTACAGATTGTTGTACTACTATCTTGAGTGGCAAATATTTACTGAGATGGGATAATAGGTATACTGTTTTTCTATTTCTAGACTGAAATATGATTTCTTCCTGCTCTATGTCAATTTATTTATTTTCTGAATAATTTACCAACACAGTGCAGGTTGATGTGTGTAGCACGTGTTAACAAAATCTCAATTATTTGCATGGTATATATATCTCTAATCATTGTCTTTTCCAGAATGAAGAGAAGGTATGAGAAAGATAATACTAATATTCCCTATACATTTGACATTTAACTTTTACCAGATTCTTGGATTGCTCAAAATCATGTCTTCTATGTATATATGCATGATCTTTCCTTTTGAAATTCTCATTATGTACATGATTTTTGCTACTGCTGGCCTTGAATTGGCACTGATTTGGGCCACCTTGTTGAATGATTTGAGCACGCATGTGTTTGCATCGCTGCTGCGCTGGACGACGTTGTGCGAGGCCATGGCCATGGACGATGTGCTGCTGGAGAACGGCACATGACTAAGGTAGTGGATGTGAACGATCACTGGGTATGTAATGGTTTAGTCCTCCTGAATTTGCACTCATTTTTTTAGTCCTCTGTAGTGTTGTTCAATTTGGGCAGGGCTTACATTCTCTCATAGGATCAAACCAAACAAGGTCTCATAAGCTTTGCCGTTGTTTTGTTCGAAACATAAAAAACAGCCATTATAGAGGAAAGAGTCATTCTCACGTAGCGATTTGTTTGCCTCCTTGCAGAATTCCAATTGCTTTTGGATTCGTATGATGCAGCGTACATGTTCCAATCACCCAGTAAAATATAGACATCAATTATTGCATCTGGGTTTATATTATGCATCCCCGTTGACAGTTTCATTGTTAAGTAGGAACGAAGATTACATTTATAAATGATATATGTATGTAATTGTGTGCTGCATTCTTGCTGCTTCCAGTAGATGTACTATCTTTTCAGCGTTGACTTTTAAAGCGTTTTTGCTGACAAGAAGCTTATTAGTCATAATGTTCAGTACCTACATTACATGATGGTCATGTAGTGCTAGGGATTGGCGATTAAAGAAACATCAAGCATATTAATGTGGGAAATAGATATACAATATGTTATAAAGGATAAGACAAGTAATTATTGGGTGTGAAAGATCAGGATGGAAGCATTTTTTTTGCTATCGTATGAATTATTGAATACAATATGGTATGCAACCCCTCAAAATTAGATTTAATTCATACTCATACACCATCACTTAAGTAGGGAAAGAGAAGTATTTCTAAGGCTACTCTATATCTTATTTTTCTTTCACAGCATATACATTATTAGTTATATGTTTGCCTGGGTAGGAAAGTAACAACCAATCCCTCAAAATAAAAGGAAACTAATGATCAAGACCTTAGCTGGCTGACGGTAACTCCATTCATTCTCTTCCTATTATTATTATTTTAGTTATTTTTCTATTCTCATGGGTAGGTTTCTTCTCTGTTGTTTTGCTTTAGTTTAGTAGTTGTCACTCCCGTGTATTTCTTCGACGAGGAGGTGTGGACACGAGGCCTAACTATCCGGTATAAATTGGTTTTCCCACCGTCATTGTGAGATTGGATTGTTGTTCCCTTTTCTGCGATTGTTTCACTTGTGATTTATCATATATGAATTGCTACTTGACATCCTTTTGATCCAGCATGATTTCTTGCTTCTTCTCATCTTGTTGACTGCTGGTTGTGTTTGTTCTCTCGCCAAAGGCCGGGACTTTGAGTTGCCTGTGATGGTGGAGCTCTGGATGTTGGCAGATCTGACCGGACTGGTGAGCACTCTGCCCACACCTGCCGAGGTCGCCCTGCTCTGTGCATGCTAGGTAACTCACCCTCGCTGATGGGAATGTTATGCGCAAAATGCTGATGAAGTTGTGTACTGATTCAATGAACTGAATTTTAATTAGCTGATGGTGATGATATATTTTTTGTGAACTAAAAAAAGCGTATCCCCATATTGGTGCTTTTAGGAAATGGCGAATTTACGTATCCTTATCAGCCTTATACTAATACATGTATCTGTGTCGGTGCATTCTTGGATTTCATCAAGAGAAATTTAAATAAGGTTGTTATGTTTCAGCATACTATACATGCTTTCCCGTAGACAATGCTGCAATACTATCATGTGATAACTGGTACTGATATAAGGACCCTTATCTTCAGTCCCATTTGGAGTAACAGTCTACAATGCCACAACACTTTGTTGGACCTGTTTTTGGCGTTTCTTCTGCCAGGTATCTCTATGACTTAAGTAGATAGAAGTTATTAGTTACACGTTCATTGTGGTCGACCGACTGTCTCTCTTCTACAATTGGAAATCTGTTATGTTCTGATGAGATGCTATCGTATGACTAATATGTAACTGGTGATGTTTTATGTCTCATAGTTAAATTTTGTTTCAGATCTGAATTGGTTATTGAACATTTTTGTTTCCATGACAGTATATTTGGGATTTATAGCATATGCTCTATGCGCAGCTGATGAGTCTTTCAGGGATGCAAATTGTCTGCCTTCGAAAAATCAGAAGAAGGAAATAATGGGATTTATAGCATATATGTTCTATGTGCAGCTGATGAAGCTTTGAGAGATGAAAATTGGTTGCCTTCGGAAAATAAGAAGAAGGAAAGAACGGTACCAATTGCTTTTAGTGGAAGATCTTTTCCTGTTTTGTATTTTTGCCGAGTCGCTAGATCTGATTAGAGCTTTTATCAGGGTGTTTCAATTGGTGGGGGAATCGAAAGCATCTCAGACATTTTAAATGCATGACTGTTGATTGCTGAAAATGTTCATACCCACAGTCACTGCAATTTATTTTATTCTTATTCTTTTCCATTTCGCTGATGAAGATAAGATCGATGGTCTATAATATTGTTAGTTCAGATTTGGAGACCCATGTTTTTTGCTCACAACGATGTCTAGAACATTATTGTATCTAGCAGATATTAATAATTTTATCTCTAGAGTAAAGCCATATATACAAGATGGCTATGCTAATTAACCATTATTTGATGAATTTATTAGGAAATATGCAGTTATGGATCCATTCTATAGTTGGAATATGAGACTCCATATGTATGTGTATGTTTATTCTTGCTTGAATCTGGTGCTGAAGGTGTGAATAGGTGAGTCCTGCTTACAAGTTCATCTAAAGATTTTTCATGTTTTAAAGCCATTGAGACATTTATCCCTCCACCTTCTATATCTATTTATCGTCAGTTAGGGCAAATAGTGGTCTCTGGTGTATTAGCGATTCCACACTAGCTTGTTTCCTTTTCGTTTTGGGGGTTATTTGCAGTGGAAACTATTGTTTGTGCTTGCCAATCATTAGATTGTCTTTGAAAATCTAACGAGCGGAAGCAGAATAGCTCATTTTATACCATTGGTTGCAGTTTTACATCCACATTGCCAATTTGTATTTTTTTAAGCACAAGCAATAGTTATGTGCATCAATCGCATATTTTTCTGATAATACTAAATTCGATATGCGGATCAATCTTTATATATGTATAAGAAACAAATTGGTGATGCTTTGTACATAGAATAATCATGGTCCAATTCACTTGGATGTACCTCCATTTGCTATTATATGATTTATTGTTTTAGGTTGTAGTGTTAGCACAAAAAGTCATAATAGGGAATTAATGAGTAACAGTTGACTCAGATAGTGTTTGAGTATGTTTCTCCTAAAGCTAACTGATTTTGTTAAGCATTCATAAGTTCTTAGAAATTCAGATAGCCATTTTCTCTAGGGTGCAATATGTGTGGATCAGTTGATGCTCAATATTTTCTGGATATTACATGAACTCTGAAATACATTTTTTCTCTCTCAGGTTTTAACCTTTGGGTGGGGGTATTTTTTGTAACATGGCATAGTGATGAAAATCATTTCTAGAATTTATAATGAGCAGTTATGTTCTAACTTTCTCTGGCTGTAGAATTACTGAAGATGGGTTAGTAGTTTTACCCTTTCAATTAGCATGAATTTATATAGCAGGTTGGTTTTGAACTAAAATGACGCCCTCTTGTTCACTGATTATCTATGAACTGAAATGATGCCCGACTATAGTACATTGGTCTTTCATATGTAGGTTGTGCATACATGGCCTTAGCTTGTCCTTCTCTACTTTCATTTCACTAAAAATGGAAATATCGCCTGAAACTTTTATGCATGTGCTACTGCTACCTTTGATCTTCGATTCCTTAATATATCTTGTTCAGCATGCCTGCAAAGGATATCATAAACTATAACTATCTAACATGCATTGTACTATGACCTGATGATGTAGCAATTCGCAATGTCGTGGCAAGGTTCAGTTCGGCAAGGAGACCAACGAGGCAGCTACTTGTACAATGTCCAAGCCGATTGTACTCTAACCTATCAAACAAGAAGACTCGATGCAACTAGCCGCTGAAAAGGAGGTGAATGTGGTCATGTTGACAACCAAGACAAAGAAGCAGGAGACCAAGCCTTCTGCGTTCCCCATTGGCATGCACAAGGAGTTCCGCAAGATGGACAATGTTGTCCAGAATCAGGTCACTAGCAGCTACTACATGACCAACTTGACCAAGCCCACTCTTCCAAGACTATCAATTTTCTGCAACCTCCAACTTACGACGACGCATGGGTGGGGTAGCCACCCCCTAGATCCTGTTAGCACAATGTCATAAAAATATATTTATACTGATTGTTGCGCAAAGTACAAGGCTATTGTTTGTAGTTATTAGTTTATTTCCTCTATATACAATAACACGGTTTATTGTGTGTCCAAGAGGAAGGAAATATAGATTTATAGGTGTTATGTGACTTACCTTTTAAAAGGAACAAATTTCATCAACTCATGCTATTGAGTCTTCACTATTTGCTTCACAGAATTTTGGCCATAATAAGAAAGTCCATCTTGGAGCATATATAACATCGTTTTCTATTATTCTGCAACTCTATCTACCCCTAATAAGAAGTCCATCTATTTTAGATGCTGAGTTGATGAAATTTGTTCCCTAAGATGTATGCGGTAATTTGGGTTGAACCCAAATATCTCCTTTTCCTTCAAATAAATTATCCCCGGAACTATCTGTTTTGAGTAAACATTTTTTAAACGTAGGCACGTTTCAACCATTAACCAAGCCCGGTCACCATCACATGTTTAGTGCGTGGATTCTGCCAGTGTCATAATATTGGCATAATCAACATGTGTGAGTCATCTATAATCTACAAGATGGCCAAATGGACAAGATTGTTTGGAGTTGAAAAAGATTCTTAGTATAGTTGTGCAAGGTAAGGGGAGAAAACACATAGATTGGAGGACAGTGGGAGGAAAGAAGCAAATTGTTGTGATCGATAAGATGGAGGAGAGGAAGGCGATAATGAGATGCCTTTGTCTACCACATGACCATGAAGTATCATCCCATGTGGATAGTCAATGACTCCAATGTTACACAAAATTTCTCTTTGTAGACATTTGTTAGCTTGTGGCAACGCATGGGCATTGAACTCAGATTTATTTACTTCTGCACTTACCTATGGTTTGATGGATCAAGGAATTTAGTGACATTAATTGCAATGGGGAATATCATATATCCATAAACCTCATAAGTTTTTTTTCAGTGGAACATTATCATGACAAACCAGTCAGATTTTTAAAATGCCCGAGGCAACGCACGGGCATTCTACTAGTCTCGATAGAATGAAACAGCAGCACCCGAGGGCTACGTCCTCGTCGGCGCCTCAAGCGCGAGTTGGCTATATGGCGCCCGCATAGAACGCTCGCGAGACACCAGTCAAACATTGACTTAATGATATAAAAAAGAATTAATAAATTTTAATAACTTCATGATTTCCAAAATTAATTTATGGATTATGGAAAAAATCCAGGATTTGAATAAAATTTCATCAATTTTGAAAAAAATACATCAAGGTTTTGAAATTGATTTAACAAATAAAGTTCACTCATCTATTTTGAAAAATGTTTATCAATTTTGAAAAAAAAACGAATTTCAGAAAGGTTCACAATTTAAGAATTTTTTTATCGAATTTCAAAAACAAATAAATTAAGAAAATTCAGGAATTTAAGTAAAAAAACTTCATGCATTTGGGAAAATGCAAAAAAGGAAAAAGAGAGAAAAGATGAAAAAGAAAAAAGAAAAAAGAAAAAAGAAAAATAAAAAACCAGGAAATGAAAACACATAAAAGCCGATTGGGAAGCTTCTGGAAGATTCAAAAAAAAACGTTGGGGCTTCTTGAAAAACGAACACGAGGGATTTGGGGCAGGTTTGGGGCAGCAACTGGGGATTTGCTGGCCCAGTATAGCTTCTTTCCTTATTTTTATTGAGCCTGGTGTTCGTAACCTTTTAGAACGGGTTTCTTTTTTTTTCCTTTTTAGGTTTTTTCTCACGATTAAACCGATGAATATTTTTAAACTTCATGAACTGTTCACGAATTCAAAAAACTTGTGAACTAAAAAAAGATCTTGGATTCAAAACTGTATGCAAATCTAAAAAACTATTCTGAAATTAAAAAATGTTCATGAATTTTAAAAATATTCCATAATTATAATAAATATTAATGAATTATAAAAATATTCACGGATTTAAAAGTTATTCCCTAATTTAAAAATGATCATTAATTTGAAAATTCTGATTAAATTCCAAAGTAAACTCCAAAGAGGACAGAAACGAGGAAATCGGGAAAAGCTGAGTGAACTGCAAAATCAGTGCTATATAGCGCACATGCATACAGTAACCGTGCGGGCACTGCTCCTGGGCTCACCCTGTGCCGTTCGGTTTATTCGGTTTACATGGTTCGGTTTAAACGGTTTTTCGGTTTGTGCGGTATTAATACTTCGGTATGAAAATAAAATATGGTTCGATTTTGGTATGGTTTTGATATATATCATAAAAACAAAAGTTGACGCAAATTTGAAAATGACGCAATAATAATTTGCAAACTTATGACTCAAAACACATACTATTTTACACAAATAGTATACGGCTATATATATAAGTATATATGCATGCATTGATTCATCTCTTGATGGCTATGGACATGCTTAGCATTTTAAAAAGAGAAAAATGACTATGTTACAAGAAAAATTTACGTGCTTTGTAGTGAATTTGACTCATGTACAAGAAAAATGACAACTTGTATGGTTCTTCACCTCAAGAAATATAAATTTGTTTTTTACTTCAGTTTATTCGGTTAACCGTTCGGTTTTTGGGTATATACCATAAAACCAAAGTTCATATCGATATGAAAAGTTCATACCATACCGAAACAAGAAACCATAAAAACCATAAATTCGATTCGGTTTGGTTTATTTTCGGTATGCTTTTTTGGTTCGGTTTTCAAATGCACAGAGTGATCCTGGGCCAACCCACCTCGGTTGCTCCTATTTTTCGTTTAAGCACCGATTTCAGAGATGCCCCGTATATCCCCAGTTAAGGGGTACCCCATGTAAAGGTCAATCTGTGAGTTTTACTTTTTTTCATAGACTCGTTTTTTTAAAACATTTTAGCTCTTGATTTGTGCGTTCAAATCCTGAATGTTTTCACCGTTCAATTCTGCGCATCCACATGGTTGGAACTAGTTCCATGTTAATAGGTCTCTACGAACTTTGTTTTCACGAAAAAACCGATAAGAAAAATCATAGGCAGAAACACGTTTTTTCACTTGTTTCTCTTTTCGAGAGGCATAGTTGTGCTTCTCGCGAAAAATTTGTGCCTTCTAGGGAGGCAAATACGTGCCTCTTGTGGAACAAAAAAAATACATTTCTTTCCGAGAAAAGCACGGTTATGCGACCACAAGAATCAAACCTACACCTCTTGTGGAAGCAAAAAAAAATAAAAAAATCGGTGCCTGTCACAAAGCAAATATGTGCCTCTTCAGCTATGCCTCTTGTAGAAACAACCATGTGTGCCTCTTGTGGAAGCAAAAAAGAGAAAAAAAATATACATTTTATATTTTAAGAGGCAGGGCTATCCCCCTTGCGAACAAAATCTGTGACTCCCTTGGAAGCAAAAAAAGAGAGGAAAATTACGCGGAAACTGAAAAGCCAAAAAACAGAAGAAGAAAAATTCTAAGAGAACGCCCAACATGCACCTTGCGGCCTTGGCGCGCTCCCAGCCAACCAAAATTGTCCTTTAAGGGACTCCTGCGAGTAGTACCCCTTAGTTAGTTGCTCCCGCTCCTTCTCCCACAAAAATAAGTTAGTTGCTCCCCATGTCTCAATTATAGTGAAATGTAGGAGCCTTCTCGTTAAGAGCATCACTAGCAGACCCAGCATCCCGCCGACCTGCAAAACGCGTTTGCAGTTCGTGGAAAAAATGGTTTTGCAGGCCGGCGCGAACGGCCGCAAAGACAGACCCCGCAAAGCCGACCCATAAAAGAGCATCTTCCGCGAATATCCTCTTTTACGGGTCGGCTTTGCGGGGTCTGGTCTGGCGCCGCTCCCCCGGCCCGCAAAACCAAAAGTTGCATCTCAATTTGACACAACATAATGCATTTCTTTGCGTTTTCAACAACATTGGATACATAGGACATCACCAAATCTTTGCTAGAATAGCAAGACCAAAGAAAACGAGAACCACAATTATGCATTTTTAGAAGATTTCCAACTTCCATAACTGCTCCCACTAGTTGAAGCAATATCTTCTCCATGCACTCATTGTTGATCTGCGGATTCTTGATCTTGCATTCTTCATTCTTCTTCTTTGGTTCTAAAGAAGTAGACGTTGCTTCCCCTCTAGTTGCACATTCAGGCGCTTCATTGCCTTCGATTATACTAAGGAGTGCATGAACGTCTATTAAGTTTCTTGCTATCAATAAATCAATGTATCCGCCTTCCCAAAACCAAAATGAGTATCCATTTTCCTACACACATGATGTTGTTCGAAATGAGCTAATAACTGACGCCGACCGTCACCCCTCCGTTATGGCTAATAACTAATGCTGACCGTCAGGAACACCGTCGGCGGCAGCGCCGCCTACTAATCGCCGAGGCGGACGAGCGAGCCATGGCGGTATGGTGCCAGCGCCATCTGGAGGACGTCGCCAACGAGCATGCCTTCTCGGCGGAGAGGAGGGCAACGCTGCGCGCGGAACGGGCGGACGGGCGTCGTCGGAAGGCACTGGCGATATCGCAGTGCGATCTGGGAGCGGCATCATTCTTCTCCGGCAACGACGATCTGTGAGAAGATGTGTTCCTCGATACGTTGGACAACACAAGCGAGGAGGAGGAGGAGGACGACGACGACTCGGAGTAGTCCTCGTTGTTTCTAGTTTCTGATGAACTTTGGTATTTGTATCGGATTTGTGTTGTTTGGGTGAACTTTGCTATTTGTAGCGTTGAACTTTTATCTATTTGGTGAACTAGTTTTTGTTCTGGTTGCTCACGCGCGCCATGTTTTTGCAGCTTCTGTTGGAGCATGTCGCACGTGCAATATTTTGCAGCCGCTGCTGGAGCCAGGGCCCTGCCGCGTGCAAAAAGCTTTTTTAGCGCGCCGCTGCTCGTTGCGTGGCTCTTGGAGATGCTCTAAGAGCATCTACAACCACATATTAGAAATATGTCCCCTCAAACACCTACGTAGGCACGTCTCAAATTTTACTTATTGCATCCAGACTTCTCATTCTAGATTCTTAAATCCATAGACACGCAAATGAAATAACCTACGTACTACGTCGATCACCTAGCTACTCATTGTCGGAGATGTCGACGATCTTCATGCCCGGCTCCAGAAGGATGGGCGGCAGCTGCAGCTCCGGCGCATCCGCCTCTATCTCCGCGACGAGTTCGGCAAAGAGCACATCAAACTCCACCTGCTCCCGCCAGAGGAACGCCTGGTTGGCCTCCACATAGGCCTCATCCTGGATGGCTCCAGGATGGATTGCTGCTCCGTCATCTCGTCGGACACGAACTTCGCCTCCGCTTGCTCCATGTTGAAGTCCGATAGTTGGTGCTCCGACTGCTCCGCCTCCTCGTCCTTCCCCTCTTCCCCCGGCTGCTCCTCCTCCTCCGGCTTCGGCGAGTCCGGAGGCAGCCCGACAATGATGCGGGCTGCGTGCGCGGCTTGTCTCGCCCGGATCTCCTTCTGGATCTCCGCGCAGCGCTCTGGCGTGAGCATTGCGTAGTAGGTTATCTTACTTCGGACCATGGCATACCAACGGAGTGTGGGCAGAGCACTGGAGCGAGAGAGGGAGGAGGTGGAGGGGCTCGGGCTGGCGGCGCGGAGAGAGGAGGGAGGTTGGGGTGGTGGATGGACTAGGGCTGCGGGGCTCTGGCCGGGTTATATAGACGGATTTGCTCTCGGGTGGCAGTGGCGGACCCAGGAAAAAAAATGGAGGGTGTGCAAACTTCAAACAAAACCTACCTAATCTAAGTGCCATATCATGTATGGCAAAAGAATAACACAAATAGCTCAATCAATTCTCACAATATCATGTTTCAGAAAATAATTTCAAATTTGTGAAATTGCAATACAAATAGTCTTACATGAAAGATACACAAGAATAACTTCGGTTTGCCCTTCAGCTGCAACCTTCTTTATTTGACCTCATGTTTTCAACAAAATGGAGATAATACTCCCAATCCTCTTTGTCTTGAGTTATGCAAGTACACCAAAACAACAAGTAAGAGTCCTTCAATTACAACAAAACGGTAACGATTGTTTTGTTCAACTGATAAATAGTTTTTATGTCTTTAAGCGATCAAGAATGCGGGCTTAAATGGGCTGCAATGTCCTATCTCCACAGCGGGCGGCTGATGCGGGTGATCCATGCATCCAGCTGGTCAATGGAAAGCGTTTTGGGACGAACGACCGGTGGAGGAAGGAAGGGAAGAACCGGGCGACAAGCCAAGCGGAGGGAAGCACGGGGAGAGGCGATGTCAGAAATGCAGACGAGCGTTGAAAATAGCTTTTTTCCCCTCTTGCAAGGCAATTAGGGAAAGCCTTCCTCCCCTCGATCTTCACCAGCGAGTCCGTGGATTCGCCTTCTCTCCACCTGCCGCTCCGGCAACCAGTGACGGGGAGGGGATTTTTGGCGTGTCTAATACGGCTAGTAGATAGGTAGGATTTTAGTCCTCACATGGGCGGCGTTCAGACAGATGACGACACTTCTTCTTCGAGTCAGTCTTCCGGGCTCTTATTCTCCTCAAGTTCGTTCGTTGGGATGGATTAGACGGAGCTCCGGCGTAGATTCCTGCCAGCTCCTCGGGGCGATGAGGTTAGGGTTTCTCGTCATGCGCACGGAATGGCGATATTTGGTATCAGGTTCTTCCGATTTATTTCTGGTGTCAGGATTTAACGGCGACGACTGTGGCTCCGAGGCGTTGGTCCTCAGGGTGACTTCCTGGCACGTGCACGAAGACTTTCCGGTTGTCATCGACAAGGTCAGGCTGGCTCCGGTAGGGGAGCGACAACAGCGGCGCGTCGGCGGCACTGGTCGTTCGGTGGTCCATGGACCTCGATGTAATTTTTATTATGCTTGAGTTATTTTGTACTTCTAGTGAATATTTATAGTTGATTTGATCCTTTTCGCAAAAAGAAAAGCGTTGAAAATATCACGTGGTAGAAGTTGTCTCAAAAAATAACGTGGCAGACCAAATAGTCCTAATTTTTTTTAGTTTTTTCTGTTTGCAATCTACACGAGTCCCCGCTAGACTTTCCATCGAGTTGATCGATGGATTCAATTTTTTTTGGCAACATTGATCTATGGAATTGATCTAGCTAGCTTCTACTGGGCTCATGTATGTGTACAGGAGTCTTTGGCTGGACACACACGTAGTGCTGCTAGTAGAAAAAACAGTCGAGATGCTTCTATGGTTTGCTAGGTTTGCATGTAAATGTACAGCTTCAGGTGAATTAGTTCTAGTACTGTAAAACCAACAAGATCAGAAAAAGATGACATAGTGAAAAAACTCCGTAAAATGCTGGGTGTGCCACGGCACACTCAGCACACCCTCTAGGTCCGCCAATGTCGGGTGGCAAGCCGGGGCAGCGCCAACGCAGAAGACGTCCGTACTGCCGGATTTTCGAGCGAGTCCGCATGAGACCTTTTCGTCAATCTTACATGGCAGACGCCCAACGCCAGCCGTCTTGGTCAAAAGACGCAACTGATAAATGACCAAGCGGCCCGCCGGAACGTATGAAACAGGTGTAGATGCTCTAAGCAATTGCGAGATGGCCAGCGTAGGGAGAGATGCTAGACTTACGGACGTATTCTCGCAAAATTTTTGTTACGGACTCACGGGTAGAGTTATGGTTGGACCGTTGGAGCCTTGGAGGAGATTAGGGAGGAGAGGTCCCACCAGCGAAAATCAGTAGGTTTTTCTTTTTTGAGGGAAAAATCAGGAGGGTTAGTTGGCACTTGGCGAGAGAGCAGTCCGTAAAACCAGCCCGTGCTCGAATTCTGTAGCATTTTTGCCAGCGTAGGTACACAACAAACGGATCCGTGGAAACGGGAGAGCCGTGCCGCCGTATGACACAGCAGATGAAAATACCGACGAGACGGGACGGGACGGCTCGCCTTCCTCCCATGTCTCTCCGTACTTTACCCGCCTAGCGACGCGCCACTTGGGCACCCTTTCCCGTCGCGACGCACTTGGCGTGTCCGTCGCACAGCGGAAACGTTCGCTGCGTACCTACCGCCAGTCACACCGCCCGTGCGGCCTCGCGCCACGTCCGCTTCACTCTCTCCCCGATCGCCCGGCTGCTATTTTGATTCTGCCCAGCCGCCGTCCCGGCGGAACCTACCAGTGCCACTACCACTACCAGTGCGCCGGTCCAGCCGATTCCGAACACGAACCAGCCGCCGTCGCCGGTTAACTCCATGGCCACGAGGAGCGCGACGCAGCAGGTCGTTCCGGCCTTGGAGCCGCCTCCCACCATTGTTAATCGTGCTACCACGGGGCTGATTGCGTTGCTCTTTTTCCTCCTCCAGGGCAGCAAGAAGATCGTGGGCGTGTTGTACAAGGGCGGCGAGCACGCGGCGCAGAACCCCGACTTCGTGGGTTGCGTGGAGAACGCGCTGGGCATCCGCGCCTGGCTAGAGTCGCAGGGCGCGCGCGAGCAGAGCTGGAGAAGCACATCGGGAACACGCACGTGCTCATCACCACGCCGTTCCACCCGGCGAACGTGGGCGCGGACCGGATCGGCCGCGCCAAGAACCTCGAGCTGCTCCTCACGGCGGGGATCGGCTCCGACCACGTCGACCTGCCGGCGGCCGCGGCGGCGGGGCTCACCGTCGCCGAGGTCACCGGCAGCAACACCGTGTCGGTGGCGGAGGACCAGCTGATGCGCATCCTCGTCCTCCTGCGCAACTTCCTGCCGGCGCACCGCCAGGCCGTCGGCGGGGAGTGGGACCTGGCCGCCGTCGCGCACCGGGCCTACGACCTGGAGGGCAAGACGGTGGGCACCGTCGGCGCCGGCCGCATCGGGAGGCTGCTGCTCCAGCGCCTCAAGCCCTTCGGCTGCACCCTGCTCTACCACGACCGGCTCCGCGTCGACGCCGCGCTGGAGGAGGAGCTCGACGCCATGCTGCCCAAGTGCGACGTCGTCGTGCTCAACATGCCGCTCACCGACAAGACAAGGAAAGCTGCAGCCAGCAACTTGTTGGAATTTGCTGGTGGGCTTTTGGACCAAAGCCCAACTAAAATTCTGAAATTTTTTTGGCCCATTCATGCACACATGTGAGTGGAGTGAGTGAGGCTAAAATTTAGTCCCACCTCATAAGTTGAGAGAGAGTTGCACCTCTTTATAAGATGAGCTCTCCTACCAATCTACACGCGCGCTCCTCTTCCTTGCCGCGCCGCGCCGTGGGTTGCGGAATTGAGCCGAGCCGAGGACAGAGCTATGCACATTGTCTATATTTTTGCTGCTCGAGAAAAATTAATGAGTTATTAATTAATAATTAATGGACGCCTTAATTACTGAACCGTTTCTGGTTCTTTTGGATCGTGATGACTCGGACGTGGGGTTTACTCCCACAACCTACCCGGCCCGCACTATATAGTCAGGCAGACGTCTACCCTAGCTGCTGCTGCCAATCAAGTCTTCTCCATCCCTTCTTTCGGCGTGCACCGGGAGAAGGGACAGCAGGCCTCCAGAACCCCACATCACGTTGTCTATATTTTTGCTGTTCGGGAAAAATTAATGAGTCATTAATTAATAATTAATGGACGCCTTAATTACTGAACCGTTTCCGGTTTTTTTGGATCGTGACGACTCGGACGTGGGGTTTACTCCCACGACCTACCCGGCCCGCACTATATAGCCAGGCAGACGTTTACCCTAGCTGCTGCTGCCAATCAAGTCTTCTCCATCCCTCCTTTCGGCGTGCACCGGGAGAAGGGACAGCAGGCCTCCGGAACCCCGTCTCTCTTGATCCTGTACGGGAGAGGGGCGATCAGGTTTTTGGGAAGCGCACTCGCACGACTGCTGGCAGCGACGACTTCGCGAACGACGACTTCTTCCCCGACCTCGGCAACCTCATCCTCGACGACATGGACGACAACGTCAACGCCGGCGGTGCTGCTCCCGCTGCACCGTATGTGATTCTATCTTTCCTGTTCGAGATCGTGGTAGAATTCATGTTTCTAGTATGTGCCCTAGATGTGATCTGTTTATCTATTATGCTAGTTCGCATGATTAGTTCAATCTCTGTTACTGTAGTCATGATTTATTTTCTGTTAATTCGGATTAATTCTCGTAGTAATTTGCTTATATTTTCAACACAACTGACCGACCATGCATGATGAGGATCCATGTTCCTGTCCTTGTAATTGCTTCCCTGTTCTCCTTCCAGGGGCATGTTCGACAAGGAGAAGATCGGCAAGATGAAGAGAGGCGTCATCATCGTGAACAACACGCGTGGCGCCATCATGGACACGCAGGCGGTGGCAGACGCCTGCAAAAGCGGGCACATCGCCGGTAAAAACACATGAATTCCGGGCTGCTCTCGAACATAACTGCTTAATCCTTCCGCTCTTCTGATCAGGATACGGCGGCGACGTGTGGTACCCGCAGCCGGCGCCCGAGGACCACCCGTGGAGGTACATGCCCAACAACGCCATGACCCCCCACATTTCCGGCATCACCATCGACGCCCAGGTCAGTCGCACTTCACGTAGCCTCCCAGCCTGGCTACGCTCCATCACTTAGAACATTTCCAACAACCGCGCTAAAAACATAATTGCAGCGCGGATCGTCTGTTTTTGCGGGGCGGGATGCGTTTGCTCGAGCGGCCGTTGCAAATTTTAGCGTGCGTGAGCCGCTGCAAAAAACTGCACGCGCGCTCCCGCACAAACAACATATGCACTTCAAACTAATAAAAAAACATATCCATAGGTTAAAATAGATAAAAAAACGATACATAGATATTTCATAATGCGTGCATAGTTCATCATAGCATAGATAGATAAAAAAAACTAGTCCAACACTATAAAAAACTACGGCGCAATTAGAACCTACTCCGAGTCATCATTCTCGCTGGTGTTGTTCAATATCGAGCCACGCGTCTTCCCAACGAGGATTGTCTGAGTCAAAGAACGACTCCCCACCTGCGTTAACGAGATCGCACTGGGATATGGCCAGTGCCTTCCGTCGACGCCCCTGTCCTCCCGCTGAGAAGGCATTCTCGTCGACGACGTCCTGCGGTAGTGCCGGCGCCACTCCGCCATGACTTGCTCGTCCTCCTCGGCGACGAGGAGGCGGCGCCACCGCCGATTGTGTTGCTCACGGTCCTCCTCTGTTATAAGACGAGGCAGAGGGGCGACGACCTGCGCCTACGCGCACGTCCGAACGTCCTGGAAGTTCATCTGTGCGTGAGGCCTCTGAAGGCGCCACGCCCCGCGTCGTACGCGCAGGCGGCCTCGTGCGCGGTCTCGAACGTGCCAAGGCCGAGGCGGACGTCGCCGGACCAAATCTCAGCGTAGAAGGCGCCGGAGGGGCGCTTGCGGACGTTGTGGTAGCCCGAAGATCCCCGGCGGCGCGGCGACATGGTGGCGCGGTGGCGGCGCGTCGGCGGCGGGCCGAGGAAGCGGCAGAGGAAGCAGATGAAGCGGGGAGAGAGCGCGTGGCAATGTGAATAGCGATGGGAGGCCGCGTGACGGGCGCATCAATTTATAGGCGTGCCGGAAGCAGCGCGCTAAATCTAACGCGCGACCTACCGCTTTTTCCCGCGTGCCAATCTCGATTGCGCGCGCGTCCGAGTCTTAGGTCTTCGTTGGAGTGCACGAAAACGTTCCCCCGCGCTAAAATGGCAGTTACCGCGCGCGTCAGGTTTTTGCCGCCGCTGTTGGACCCGCGCTAAAATGGCAGTTACCGCGCGCGTCGGGTTTTTGCCGCCGCTGTTGGAAATGCTCTTAACTGCGCTCACTGAAAACGGTAAACGATTGACCTGGTGTGGTGCAGCTGAGGTACGCGGCGGGCGTGAAGGACATGCTGGAGAGGTACTCCCTCCGTTTCTTTTTATTCCGCGTATTAGTTTTGATCAAAGTCAAATTACACAAAATTTGACCAATTTTATATTAAAAAATATGAACATCTACAATACTTAAACTATATAATATGAAAATACATTTCATGATGCATCTGAAAATATTGATTTCATATTGTGAATGTTGGTATTTTTTACTATAAAGTTAGTCAAACTATGCAAAGCTTGACTTTGACTAAATATTATATGCAGACTAAAAAGAAACGAAGTGAATACTTCAAGAGCAGGACTTCCCGGAGCCCAACTACATTGTCAAGGAAGGCAAGCTCGCCAGCCAGTACCAGTGAAGTGAAGCACGCCTTGCACTTGCAGCTTGCAGGGATCGTCGTGTGCCAGTTGCCAGAAACTAAATAAAGATGCTTGGTCCTTGCAGTGGCCATCAGCCTCTGCCTAAATAAAATGGGATAAAAACTGGTTGCTTTGAGTTGCCATCGCTGTGTATTTGGTTGCAACTATAATCAAGACAAACTGTTGCAGAAATGTTGTGCAGCTCCATTTGTGACGTTGTACTTGTACTGACATAAAAAATATTGCCACAAAAAAAAAGATTGTGGCAGTGGCGTCTGTATTTACCATAGAACCTCCAACTTCCCATGGCCAACCAAACAAGCAGCTATATGTATGTTGGGTCAGAAAGAAGCAACACCAGTAGGAACTCAACCTCTACAAATAGTCTTTCTCTGTACAATAACTTTGCTCAAACAGAGTTTATGGCTAACGTGGTTGGACGTACTGCACTAGTCAAACATAGATATTTAACTCAAGATTAATTGACATGGTTGGTTTGAAATTTGAAGAATGCACTTGCAATCGACATAAATTTTTATATATTTTTAGACAAACTCGCAAAGCTTTGTTACATCGTTACAATGTTTACGAGACGAAGAGAAGATTTTCGGGTTGGCCTAACCAGGCATGACGGCCAACCCCCAAAGTAAATGTATGCTTTAGTAGATTGTGTACCTCGACATTTGGGTTTCTAAACTCATGGCTAAAGATATGTTCCTTAATTTCATGTAAGACAGCTCCATAGGATGGAAACAACTCAAGCCCAGATTCCTCGATCCGTCAGCTGAAAAAACAAAACGAGCAATCTAAAGACTTGGGCTAAAACCCTCATACCAGCCCAGGAAATTTGGGAGTCACTATATTCTTGAGGAGGGAATCTCCGCCAAGTAGATCCACGACGACAACTCAGCCCAACAGAAGGCCCAGGCCCAAAAATACTAGCATCAACAGGGGTTGTGATCGAGTTGGTGTGGAGATACTAGTCAGGAATGATCCGACAATCAGAATTAAGCCCGGGCTCAACGACAGGTCACGTGTTAGATATAATTCTTTAGGATTACCAAAATAGCATCATTAGACTAGTATTGGACCACTTAAAAACAAATTAATAGAGAGGGGCTCATGAGATCTTACAGGTACAAAGTTCCGTGGCTGTTCGATGCAAGAATGCCGTAGCCCATGATCTCCAGCGATGAGGAGATGGTGGAGGAAGATGAGCAGCAACAATGGAGCAACCTGTCTTGGGGTGGCCGACAGTGGTAATCAATCTTCTGAGCCCACCTACCGCCCCTTGAGGATCGGTTGTTAGGAGTTTGATTTTTTTATCTAGTATGTGTGTGTACTTACCCGAGAGGGACACGACCTCCATCTTTATATATGTGGCGATCGTTATGGGTGTCTCTGATCAAAGCACAATCATTAAGAGAGGAGACTTTTTCTCCCATATTTTTGTCACGATTAACAACATCCAGAGATCAACTCCAACAGAATGTTGCCCACTAGCTCCACCAAGTATTAACTGTAGTCGTTACCCTATATATTAGTCACAAGTAGAAACAGTCGGCCACTGCACATTTGCGAAGTGCAGGATGTTTAACTCACACCGTAACACACATAATCTTTTCTCATCGAGAGGCTTGGTGAAAATATCCGCGAGATTGTCTTCGGTCTTGACGTGATTGATGACAATATCCTCTCGAGCAACATGATCGCGAATGAAATGATGTCTGATGGCAATATGCTTCATGCGAGAATGCTGCACATGATTATGTGCAATTTTGGTAGCACTCTCATTATCACAATATAGAAGGATATACTTGACCTTGATGCCATAATCCTTCAGAGTCTACTTCATCCACAATAACTGAGTGCAACAAGCGCCATCAACGATATATTCGGCCTCAGCCATGGAGAGAGATACACAATTCTGCTTCCTTGATGACCAACAAACCAAGGATATACCCAGGAAATGACATGTCCCCGAAGTAGATTTCCTATCAACCAAGTCACCAGCCCAATCTGAGTCTAAATATCCAACGAGATCAAATTGTGCTCCCTTAGGATACCATAAACCTAAGGTGGAGTGTGAGCCAAATATCTCAGAATGCGCTTGACCGCTTGGTGATGAGATTCCTTCGGTGCAGCTTGATAGCGGGCACAGATGCAAACACTCAACATAATGTCAAGTCTGGATGCACATAAGTAAAGAAGAGAACCAACCATCGAACGATAAGCTTTCTTATCGTAATCCTTACCATACACATCTACATCCAGCTTACCATTCATGGGCATAGGAGTTTTATAGCCCTTCATTTTGGAATCTTGCATTTTGAACTTCTTCAGGCATTCTTTCAGATATTTCTCCTAAGATATGAAAATTCCATTTGCCTGTTGACGAATTTGCAGTCCGAGAAAGCACTTGAGTTCACCCATCATAGACATTTGATATTTATCGGACATCATTTTCCCAAATTCTAAGCTGCAAGCATTGTTAGTACAACTGAAGATAATATCATCCACGTAGATTTGACATACGAATAGATCATTACCAACAACAGGAGTGAAAAGTGGGGGATCGGTGGATCCTGGCTTGAACCATTTGTCAAGCAAAAATTTCTTCAATGTGTCATACCAAGCTCTGGGGCCTTGCTTCAGCCCATATAAAGCTTTCTTCAACCTGAAAACTTTGTTAGGAAACTCAGGATGTTCAAAGCCAGGTGGTTGTCTAACATAAAATTCCTCATCAATTTCACCATTGAGGAAAGCACTTCACATCTATTTGATAAAGCAGGGTATCATTGTAATTTGCATAAGCGAGAAGAATACAAATTGCCTCAAGGTGTGCAACATGAGCATATGTTTCACCGAAATCAATACATTCCACCTGTGTGTACCCTTGAGCAACAAGACGTGCTTTGTTTCTCACCACAATGCCATTGTCATCTTGTTTGTTGCGGAAAATCCATTTTGTGTCGATGATATTGTGCTTCTTAGGATTCGGTTTGTCAACCAATTCCCATACATCATTCAGTTCGAATTGCACCAACTCCTCTTGCATAGCATTCATCCAATCTGAATTACTCATGGCTTCTTCATACTTGGTAGGTTCTACCAATGAAACAAAGGAGAAACTGCCATAGTAGTTAACCAAACGAGTGCATGAACGAGTTGTGGGTCGATAACCTGGATTCTCGAGTTCATCAAGAATTAATGAAGGATCAACTCGATTTTCCACTCAAGTATGAGCATTTTCTTTGTGATTATCGTTGTCATTTTCATGAGTAGCATTTGCATCATCATTCCCTCCGGGATTTCCATTTTGATCGGCATTTGGATTTTGATTGCCATTTGCATTCGGAGGAGCACTAGCTTCGGTAGTGTCTTGACGATTTTTGCTACAAGTCACAGGGGCATCATCATCAGAGGATTCAGGTGCATTTCCTTCAATATGATTGACGCTCCCAATAGCCATTTGCCGAATATCATTAGAAATCGGTTGTTCATCTATCACATTTGGTAGGTGCTCCTTTTGGGAGCCGTTAGATTCATCAAATCACACATTTACCATTTCCATAACTTCCCTGTGGTGAGAGTTATAGACACGATAAGTACGCGAGTTCGAGCCATAACCAAGAAGAAAATCTTCATGTGCCTTAGGTGCCAACTTGGAAGAATGATTCATATCAAGAATGTAACAAGGTGCACCAAAAACACGTAGATAAGAAACATTCAGTTTCTTGCCAGTGATAAGCTCATACGAAGTTTTCTTAAGGAACTTGTGAAGATAAACACGATTGATAACATGACAAGCAGTGTTAATAGCATCAGCCCAGAAGCGAATGGGAGTTTTGTACTCACTGAGCATTGTTCTCGCCATTTCAATGAGAGTTCTGTTCTTTCGTTCAACAACTCCATTCTGTTGGAGAGTTTATGCAACAAAGAACTCATGATTAATACCATTATCATCGAGGAATTCATTGATACGAGTATTTTTGAACTCGGTTCCATTGTCACTTCTGACATGCTTAATTCACACATCACACTCATTCTGGGCCTTCTTGGCGAAGCTTTTGAAGATATCTTGAGTGCAGGTTTTGTCTGCGAGAAAGAATACCCAAGTGTATCGAGAGAAATCATCAACAATGACTAGACCATAGTGACTGCCACCAAAACTTGCATAATTTTGAGGACCGAATAAATCCATATGAAGAATTTCCAGAGGTCTTGTTGTGGTTATAACAGTCTTGGATGAGTGATGCTTCTTAGCCAATTTACCGGTCTCACATGCAGCACAAAGGTGAACCTTGTCGAATTTTACATCAGGAATGCCACGTAGATGAGTTCTCTTTACCAGGGTCTGCAAATTCCTCATACCTGCATGACCAAGTCTTCGGTGCCATGATACGTCTCCAACGTATCTATAATTTTTTATTGTTCCATGTTGTTATATTATCATTCTTGGATGTTTTACAATCATTTTATACAACTTTATATCATTTTTTGGGACAAACATATTAACATGGTGCCCAGTGCCAGTTGCTGTTTTTTTGCTTGTTTTTTACATCACAGAAAATCAATACCAAACGAAGTCCAAACGCAGCAAAACTTTTTGCAGATTTTTTCTGGACCAGAAGACACCCGGTGGGCCAAAGTACCAGAGGGGAGCTCCGAGGGGAGCAAAATCCACCTGGGTGCGCCTAGGCCCCCAGGCATGCCCAGGTGGGTTGTGCCCACCTCAGTAGCCTCCCGCACTGCCTCTTCGCCCTATAAATTCACAAATAATCCAAAAACCCTTGGGGTAACCCTGGATCAGAAGTTCCGCCACTGCAAGTCTCTATAGATATGAAAAACCAATCTAGACCCCGTTCCGGAACTCTGCCCGAGGGGGAAATCATCACCGGTGGCCATCTTCATCATCCCGGCGGCCACCATGATGAGGAGTGAGTAGTCCACCCTCGGAGCCGAGGGTTTGTACCAGTAGCTATGTGTTTAATCTCTGTCTCTCGTGTTCTTGAGATGCCATGATCTTGATGTATCGCGGGCTTTGTTAATATAGTTGGATCATATGGTGTTTCTCCCTCTCTATCTTGTTGTGATGAATTGAGTTTAAACTTTGAGATTTTGTTGTTATCGAATTGAATACTTGTATGGATTTGAGAGCACTTGATATATGTCTTGCATATGAATACCCGTGGTGACAATGGGGTATCATGTTGATTCACTTGATATGTGTTTTGGCACTCAACTCATGGATTCGCAAGGTGACATTGGGGTAATCTATGCATAAGGGTTGATGCATGTTCTCGTCTTTGTTTCTCCGGTAGAAATCTTGGGGCACTCTTTGAGGTTCTTTGTGTTGGATTGAGTATTATGAATCTGAATTTGGTTTGGTGTTATTTTAGTACGAACTCTTGATAGATCAATCGGAAAGAATAACTTAGTGTTATTTTAGTACGAACTCTTGATAAATCGATCGGAAAGAATACCTGGTGTTATTTTAGTACGAACTCTTGGATAGATCGGTTGGAAAGAATAGCTACAAACAATTTCTTCTTATGTTCTCCGCTAGATAAGGACTTTGGAGTGATTCTTCATCGCACGCTGAGGGATGGTTGTGTGATCCAATTATATTAGCATTGTTGAGAGATTGCATGTGGCACCCCGACTCAGAGCAACCGGTTTACCTTGCAGTGCCAGCCCAGAGACCTTGTCTTCTGGCAACACACAACAACTTGGTATAGAAGAACAACCGCTTTATTCATGCTAGCGGAGCACAATTTATATTACAACAGTTAGCGAGGCCAAGCGGCACACACGGTGCGGCTGAACAATATGTACATTATTTAGTGAACATAAAGGGGGCCTCGATCATGACAACTACGCGACAGCGGAACAACGTCGTAGAGGAACTCCATAGCACAGGGACACCGATGTGGACATGGTCTAGACTCGGACATCACTCCTTCCCAACAAGACTTTCCTGAAAACTAGCATGACACGCCAGGTGAGTACATTGAATGTACTTGCAAGCTCACTACAAGCATAAACATAATGACAAACAATATCATGATATTTAACCATTTAACATCAATGCAAAAATATATCCAACATGCTGTGAACATGCTCAACTGATACTCGTCCCATGGACTTGCTTACCGAACGTGGTCGTCCCCAGACCACCAATGTGCAGATCTCAAAATCAAACCCGTGATCCTTACGGCGATCACAACCCGACCAACTCGTGGCCCGTGATCCTTACGGCGATCACAACCCGACCAACTCGTGGCCCGTGATCCTTACGGCGATCACAACCCGACCAACTCGTGGCCCAACTCAACACGACAGCCTTACTGCCATCCTCCTTTTACAAACTTAGTGTGCAAATTTGTTAAGTGTTGACCCATGGTGTGCCCAACTTTCGAGCGTGTCCGTAACCATGGACTCGGCTATCGATAGATTAATACACTCTGCAGAGGTTAGTACACTATACCCACACTACGGAACCCATGGCCTCGCACTCTCATTTAGGTGGACCAACGACATTCCGACGAAACCATTTCATTCTCATGACACTCTCCCGGCCACTCCGACTCAGTCCCCATCGGGCTAGTCCTGGGTGGCCCCATGCCTACCTCCAGACACCTCGACCACCGTCGTGGCCACGATCCACTCTGGGACCCGGTACCAAAACTTAACTTAACAACGGGCTCACAAGGTTATGCCTGCCTACCGGGCCAGGGTACAGCATGCCCATAACCTTCCCTGAATGGAGGCACCGACCAGAGGCACGATAATGAAACGCATTAAGGCCATCCCATACCGGCGAATGTGGTTGCACTGGGAAAGACTCGTTTCAGCTGCACCATGACCCGGTCAACAACATATTCAAGTTGAGTTATTATCAGGTTCAACTTAAAATGAAAACAACCGGTGTCACAATGCCATGCTATGCACACTACCCATGCATCACATAACCATAAAAATAAATAAATCAACCACGCTCCCACGGAGCCATCATCAACTCAAGATACTTCTCTGGTTAAGATCAAACCTCACTTAAACCAGAATCATTTCTAGCAATATCATCATTTTTCATCATGCAAGAATAATAATTAAACTAATTATTAAACTCCATGACCATGTCATTTATTCTTTACTCATCACTAAGTTCTTCTTAGCTTATCAACAAGTTTTACTTCTAACTTTCTGTAAATCAAGCATTTTAATCATGACAAGCATTTTGATAGAATATAATTATCATATAAATAATTTAAATGCATGAATAATTATGAGTTCAAGTAGGAAAATCACAAGTATTGAAGTGGCACTATGAAAATGTTGTTGTGGCTTGCCTTAGTGCTGATGAGGTTCACAAAGCTACTGGTGATCCTCAAGACAAGCTGGCTCTTCTGAAAATAAAAAAACCACAAAAAGAAAACATCAAGAAACCTTCTGAAAATTACCATAAAATCTAGACAGCAAGGAAAAATCCCATCTCTTGGGTGCTGCTAGATTTTTGGTCAAAGAACACAATGCAAAAAAGAATCAATGCACTTGGACTTTTAGGTAAAAAGTTGTGGCTGTTTGAAGGTTCCTGGAATTTAAATGAATTTGAAATAACTAAACTGGGGGTGACGTCGAAGACGTAAACACCCGGGGCGCCACCACTCATACCGCTTCGCGCGCGTAATGAGTGGCTGACTAGCGGCCCTGCTAGTCAGGCCAGAGGGAGGGGAGAGGGAAACAGGGGGAGACGGTGATTCGTCAGAGCACACGCCGACGATGAGGCTTCTTGGAGTCAAACGAGAGGGGGGGATCGACGGAGGAGAAGATTGTGCACCTGCCCGTACCCGTAGCGTAGCTAGCAGTGACTGGACGGAGTTGGAATCAACCTCTCCAGCGGAGGCAGAGGGCGGAGGTTGCCGGGGACAAAGACGACGGCGGCTTGGGGCGGCTCTAGGGGCTCCAGCGGGGTGGGTTGGCCTCACTGATGAGTGGCGGAGGCCCCGACAGGGTCGCTTTGGTTTGGAAGGGGCGGAGCTGTGGGGACGATCCAGAAGGGATCACCGGCGAGCTCGGCTTCGGGACGGCAGCCCGCGGCCTGCCCAGCCAGGCTGCGGCTTCTACTGGTTCTAGGAGGGTGTGGGAGTGGCTATGAGTGCTCCAAGAGGCTGAGGTGGTGGCTTTATATAGACGGGCGGCGAGGAGGGCTCGGGCTCCGGTGGAGGACACCTGTCCATGGCGCCCGGCAACGAACGACGCCAGAGAGAGAGGAAGAAGACGACGGAGGTCACGCAGGAACTATGCACGGGAGCGAACGAGCACAGGATCGAGGGGGAACACGACGAGCACAGTGCGCCACGCACTGTGTCATTGGCTGGACCGTGCCAGTGCTCGCTGCGGTGAGCTCCGGCATCGGCGAGCGCCAGGGGGAGTTAAGGGGGGTGGAGACGAGGATTGTGGGGAGGGGTGGCATGCCTGGGCCGGCTAGGCAGCGAGCACTCGCTCAACAGAGCGTCTGGCGGTACACAGTGCACGCGTATTGCATGCAGCACGCTCGGACGGACGCGGTCACCGCGTGGACCGTGACATCAGGCCACCCTGAGCACTAATCAAGATGTCTGGCATGTAGTGCTTAGTAAACTGAGATGTTACCATGGTTAGGCTAGGATCCAGGTGCAGTAGAATTAAATTTGTACTGCTGGTAAGTTTCTGGACAGTAACTTTGGAGAGTTACTGTGGTCAAACTATTGGGAGTCAAGGGCTGAGCTTTGGGGTTTTACTTACACTTACTAAGGTAAATAGGCACAGGAAAAAGCAGCTACAATGGAGCTAGTAAAAAGGTAGTTGATGTAGAAACTACCAATTCTGTCCATAAGTGAATCTATTTTCTGTAGCCGAAATATTTCAAAGAGTGGTGAAATATTTTTGCTCAGAAAGGTGCCCTAATGTCCAAAGAATAATTGGGATTTTTCTCAGGATTTTTGGGGCAAGGAAAAATAGGGCTGCTTTGGAGCACAAAGGGCTGACTAGGGGTTTTGAGGGCAAAATGAATATTTTTCATTTAAGAAAAATATTCCAAGCCATATTTTTGGGTTGAACCAAAGGTGAAATGATGGTTTTGAGGAGGAGAGGGAACACTTGGGTGAAAATCAAAGGGGACCCAAGTGGTTAAGTCCAAATGAAATGATTCAAAACTCCAAATTCAAAACCAACTCACCTGAAAACCAGGCAAAAGAAGAGGGCAAAAACCAGGCTGTCACATTGCACTAGCAAAAGTACGGACCCTAGGCTTCATTTTCAAGCATTGCAATATCATTTGTGCTCCATTTAATCAATTGCTACCTTGCTGTTTTTTATTGTTCTTATTACAAAAATCAATATCTACTATCCATATTACACTTGTATCACCATCTCTTCCCCGAACTAGTGCACCTATACAAATTACCATTGTATTTGGTGTGTTGGGGACACAAGAGACTTTTTATTATTTGGTTGCAGGGTTGTTTGAGAGAGACTATCTTCATCCTACGCCTCCCATGGATTGATAAACCTTAGGTCATCCACTTGAGGGAAAATTGCTACTGTCCTACAAAACTCTGCGCTTGGAGGCCCAACACAATAAAGTTGCATAGTAGACATCATGCCACAACCAACCTTCAGTTGCTTTTGCAAACAAACAAGTTTGGATTGAGGGACCCTTGGAGAAATCCACAATGTAAATATCACCTTTTCTAATTCCCTCAAAGACGAAGGAATTGTCAGAGGCCATGAAGACAATGCATTTGGATATGCAAAATAGAACTAGCATGCCCAGATCACATAACTTGCCAACTGACATAAGATTGAATCCAAGAGATTGAAAAAGTAGAACATCATCAATGGACTTGTCTTTGGATATAGCAATTTTACCTAGCCCAATTACCTTTCCTTTGTTCTTGCCGCCAAAAGTGATATACTTCAGAGGAGAAGTAGTTAAATTGGGGTCGACAAACAATGACTTGTCTCCGATCATATGACTAGTGCATCCACTATCCTTTATCCATTTGGTACACCCAGAGACATAGTCCTACAGAAGAATTAGCCTTTCTTAACCACCCACAACTTTGTAGGTGGCTTCGAAACAAATGAACGAGCAAGATGTGATTTCTTTCAGTAAACATAGTTGTTGCTCGATGAAGTGTGAGCATAGTTGAAAGAATAAGCATTGAAATTCCTTCCAAATGAATGAGAATAGTGATTGTATGAGGTATGCATATACTCATTTTGTCGAACCCTCTCTGCCTGGATGGTTAGTCGAGTAGTAATAGACAAGGCATCAACAGTTGGCACCCAAATGGCTTTCTTTGGGGGGGGGGGGGCATTTCTGCTATTTGGTCCAACATAGCGAGTAATAGCCTCACCATGTTGATTCTTGAACAACTTATAATTGTCCATAGAACCATCATCAGGATATTCAGGAATGGGAGAGTTATATCCCGACAGTAATGGTGGATCGAGCGTTTTGCTCTTGGTAGGCACCCACACAGTGCGAGGATATTGATGAGGTTCCTGGTATGAATCGTTTTAATTTAGTTTCCTTTTGAAACCGATGCCTTCTTGCCTGGAATTTTTGTGAAAAATGGATTTCTTCAAAACATCACAGAGGGCACTGGCGGAGGCCTCCGGTGGGCAGGGTATGGCAGCTGCCATACCTTGATTCTGAGCAAAGAAAAAATGTATACATATATATGTTACGGCTGCCTCGCTAGTTGGTTTTGACCGCTAGTATTTTACGCTAAAAGGAGAGATGGGCCGATGCATCCAACTAGTTGGGTCAAGAATTGATCGAGCGCCCATGCATGAAGGAACAAATGATCGAGGTTCTCCTAAAAAACCAAACGATCGAAGCATTGAGCAAAACACTAAAACACTCTGCTATGCTTGATTAGGTTCGCTACTTGGCTTATCCACCCCTAAAAAAACTTGTGGCTTATCCATCCTCATGATCCATCCTATATTTCTTTGAACATTTTTATGGATCAATAAAGTGTTGGCAAATCTTAAAAAAAGCAACCGATCGAGACGTTGAGCCAGGTCAAGAACGCACGACCCAATCAAGACGCACATGCATGTCTCCACCGACTTCATAGTCCACCTGACGGCCGACGCGACGAAGCCTAACTAGTAAGGCGGCGGCTGGCCAGGTCACCAGGACAAGGCGGGCGACCGCGATGGGGCAGCCAATGGCGGCCGGCCAGGTCGCCAGGACGAGGCAGGCGACCGTGATGGGGAAGCCAACGACAGCGGTAGGCTGGAGGCCTAGAGGGCGGCGGAAGCAAGCGACATCAGCGCTAATGGTAGCTCCTGCCGAGGCGGGCGACCACGACGGGGTAGGTTGTTTGGTTCATCAAATGGAGACTTTTAGGTTCAACCTGAATAAGCTTGATAGTCTCACAGAAATTTATCATGATGATTTCTCTGATTATGAACGTGAACATATAGAAGATAGGGTTTTTTATTTCTGTGCCCCTGGTTCCTCATCTCTACTCATTCATCCCCACTCTGTTAACTTTTGCTCACTTTTCCCCACTCCCTTGCCCGAAACCCTCAGAACAGGTTATAATGGACGTTGCCGTCAGGTCAATGCCTTTGACCGTTAGCTGACGAGTGGGGCCGCGTATACGTGGGCGCATGCAAGACCGCGGTCATGGGGTAGAACGTGTCCATGGACATGCCCGAAACGTCCCGTCATATAAAGAGGGCAACCAACTCCATCGCCCCTACCATTTTCCCCCAAATCCCCACGCTACCGCAGCGTCTTCCTCTCCCCAACCGGTGTCGTTTCGATCTCCTACATTGCCTCCACCGCACTGTCTTGCTCTCCCCCACCGCATCCTCTTGCTCACCTTCATCGCCTCCATCTGTCAGATGGCCGACGCTCGTGGTGACGCCGGTGCAACGTTCGGAGATGTGGTGGAGCTGCAGGGTCAGGGCACGGTGATAGCGGATGTGGACGGCGTCCACGGCGGTGCAGGGAAACTCGCAACCGTTGCGGATGTGGCGGGCTCTGCCTCATCGCTGCAGAAGGTGACGACGTCGAGCGGTGCAGTACATCCCGATGCCCCCGTTGCACCGCCTGCCGTGGAGGAGCAGGTATTTGCACTTGCTTAGCTTGTAGAGTTAGTTGCTCCCTAGTTGCATTGGTTAGATTGTGATTCATACAGTAGTTCAGATGGTTAGAGTAGTTGGTTTGACGGATGGGTCGGGGTTGGGGGATGGGGGTTTTTGGACTAGGGTTTGTTGGATAAATTCGTTGCAAAAATGCTAGCTAGATGTGAACTATGATTTTAGGTGCTGCAATGATTGGGGTTTTAGATTTGTTTTTAGATTTGGACAATTTCGTTGCAAAAATGCTAGATGTTGTGAACATATTGGGGTTTTTAATGCTATGATGCTTATTAGATTTGTTTTTAGTGCTCACAAATTGGGGGTTTTAATGCTACTCAAATTCGTTGCCATAGATTGTCCATGTTAGATTTGTTTTTGAATGCTACTCAGATTGGGGTTTTGAATGTCATATGCCCAAATGGAATCCATTGATTAAGAACTTATTTGATTCATTAGTATATAAATTTTTCCACAGTATGTAGTTATATTAGCTCTATTCTTCAATGTATGTGCATCACCAATGATCAATATGTTATTTGAATGTCATATAGGGTTTTTGATCAATGTGTGTACAAATATAATACATTGATATACTAGTGATGGATGTGGTTTTTGAATGCATAGATCTAAGGGGCACAGAAATAAAAAACCCCACCTCTAAAACATTTCTGATATTGGGCGTATATTAGTGTAGGACCTTGAAGTATGTCTAGAGGGGGGGGGGTGATTAGACTACTTGACCAATAAAAACTTAACCTTTTCCCAATTTTAGAGTTTGGCATATTTTAGCTATTTTAGGACAAGTCAAGCAATCATCACACAATTAAAGCAAGCATGCAAAGAGTATATAGGCAGCGGAAATTAAAGCATGCAACTTGCAAGAAAGTAAAGGGAAGGGTTTGGAGGATTCAAACGCATTTGGAGACACATATGTTTTTGGCGTGGTTCCGATAGGTGGTGCTATCGTACATCCACGTTGATGGAGACTTCAACCCACGAAGGGTAACGGCTGCGCGAGTCCACGGAGGGCTCCACCCACGAAGGGTCCACAAAGAAGCAACCTTGTCTATCCCACCATGGCCGTCGCCCACGAAGGACTTGCCTCACTAGCGGTAGATCTTCACGAAGTAGGCGATCTCCTTACCCTTACAAACTCCTTGGTTCAACTCCACAATCTTGTCGGAGGCTCCCAAGTGACACCTAGCCAATCTAGGAGACACCACTCTCCAAGAAGTAACAAATGGTGCGTTGATGATGAACTCCTTGCTCTTGTGCTTCAAATGATAGTCTCCCCAACACTCAACTCTCTCTCATAGGATTTGGATCTGGTGGAAAGAGGGTTTGAGTGGAAAGCAACTTGGGGAAGGCTAGAGATCAAGAATCATATGGTAGGAATGGAATATCTTGGCCTCAACACATGAGTAGGTGGTTCTCTCTCAGAAATGGTAAGTTGGAAGTGTAGGTTCGTTCTGATGGCTCTCTCCACGAATCAAGAGGAGGTGGAGGGGTATATATAGCCTCCACACAAAATCTAACTGTTACACACGATTTACTAAACTCGGTGGGACCGAATCGTTAAACTCGGTCGGACCGATTTAGTAAACCTAGTGACCGTTAGTGATTTTCGGTGGGACTGACATGCATCTCGGTGAGACCGATTCGGTTAGGGTTAGGGCATAATGTAATCTCAGTGAGACCGATTACACAAACTCGGTGAGACCGATTTGGTAATAAGGTTTCCAGAGAGTTGGTTAGATAAACTCGGTGGGACCGATTTGCTCTTTTCGGTGAGACCGAAATGTTACAAAAAGGAAACAGAGAGTTTACATTGCAATCTCGGTGGGACCGATCGCTCACTTCGGTTAGACCGAAATGTTACGAAGGGAAACAGAGAGATTGCAACCCCATATGGTGAGACCGAGATCCCTATCGGTAAGACCGATTTGCTTAGGGTTTGTGGCAGTGGCTATGACTTTTGGAATCGGTGGCGCCGGATAGAAAGAATCGGTGTGACCGATTTTGGCTTTAGGTTTAGGTCATTTGTGGATGTGGGAAAGTAGTTGAGGGTTTTGGAGCATATCACTAAGCACATGAAGCAAGAGGCTCATTAAGCAACACCTCATCCCTTCTTGATAGTATTGGCTTTTTCTATAGACTCAATGTGATCTTGGATCACTAAAATGTAAAATGAAGAGTCTTGAGCTTTTGAGCTTGAGCCAATCCTTTGTCCTTAGTATTTTGAGGGATCCACTTTCATCATCCATGCCATGCCATTCATTGAGCTTTCCTGAAATAATAGTCTTGGAATAGCATTAGCTCAATGAGCTATATGTTGTTATGAATTACCAAAACCACCTAGGGATAGTTGCACTTTCAATCTCCCCCTTTTTGGTAATTGATGACAACATATAGATCAAAGCTTCGACAAATGATAATAAAATTTAAATAACATCGTCGCTTTGAGAAGTAAGTGATAAGCAAGAGCTCCCCCTAAATCTGCGCATAGTTTTAGATTTGCTTTGGACTGCAAATGCACAATGAATTAGGCTCATGGGTTACTCTTCCATGTCACATACATCTTGGTGGAGCGCTCAAAATAATAAACAATGAACACATGCACTCATCACCAAGCATAGTGAGTGATCACATAAGATAGATAGGATAATATCAAGCATGCATAAGTGTAGCTTATGATCAAACACATGATCATCAATGTCTCACAGGCATAGTATCTCAACCAAAGCAAACAAAGATTGAAAAACCACCAAATAAAGCAAGAGAGAACAAAAGCAACACACTCTCTCTCGAAGCCTATGATCTATACATTTTTCTTCCCCTTTGGCAACAAGTTACCAAAAAGTTCATAGAAAATGCATAGTGCTAGATTGACTCTGGGGCTTGATCTTCTGGTGGTGGTGTCCTGATAACTCCAAGGACGAAGGCTTCAGTTGATGTAGAGGGTGCTGGAGTTGATGCTAAAGCTGGTTGCACTGGAGCTGAAGGGGCAGTAGCTGGTGCTGAAGATGTTGCTCTAGTGTCTGTCACTGGCACTGCAACTGACCTATGGGCTCTGGGCACTCTGGCAAACACATTGGTTGTAGTCTTGCCCTTCCTCTCCTGCATGTCATCCTGCAGCTGCTCCACAACTGACTAAATCTCAATTACCTTGACATCTAGATCATAGAATTTTTGTTCCATGATTCTTTCCAGGCTCTCCTGGTTTTGAGTTAGGGTGGCCAACCCCTTCTCAATCCTCAGAGATGATGCTATCAAGTAACCAAGCTGCTCCTGTTTGGTTTTCAAGAAATATTCAGATGCCTCTTCTTGAGTTGGCATCTTGGCAGCCTTCGCCCTCTTTGCCTTCTCCTTCTTCTCCTGAGCTTGAACTGATTGTGGATCATCTTCATTCATGACAACTACATTGTCCTCAAAGTCTGGATAAAGTGGAAAGTGTTCCTTATCCAACTGATATTTTCCTGTGCCCATCTTTGAGTTTATCAATTCTTGAATCTGAGGGGCATATCCACAGCTCCTCTTATGATCTGCTGCAGTCCTCTTTATGGTTTCAACTATAAGGCTCATGACTTTGAATTTTTGTGGCACATCAAATAAATGCAACATATTGATGGCATGCCCTCTGATCATGTTGTGGTCACCAGACTTGGGCAACAGAGTGTGCCTCAGAATGCAATTGATACTAGGCAGGCCTGACAACAGAAAATGGACTGATCCAAAAGTGAAAGTCTCTAGGGCTTTGTCTGGGATCTCCTTGTACATGTGTGCCATGGTATTGTGCCCCATTTTCTTCTTGGCATATACATCCAGATCATCATCATTTTCCTTTGGGGGCATTTATCAGTTTTGTCCATTCTTCTATAGAGGATTGGTACCTTGTACCTTCAGACATCCAAACAATTCTTCCATCTGGGTAAAAATGTGCTGTGGAGTAGAATTGCATGATAAGTTCATCATTCCAGTTGGTGAACTTCTGTCCAACAAAATCTGCAACTCCACAAGCAACAAAGCTGTCTTGCACTCCAGGATAGTGCTGTTCATTTTTCTTGATGAATTTCCAGTCAACCCACCTCATGTCACAGACTATGGGCTTCTTGTCCAATAAGATTGTCTCATAGAAGTCCTGCTGTTCCTTTGTATGGAACCTGTAATCAATAGCAGTTCTTCTCCTTGTGGCATATGGATCTGTCATCCTCCATATCCTCAATCCAGAGTCTTTTCTGATGTTCATGTCCTCAGCCACAGGATGGGCATCATTGTGATCTGGTATCTTTGGCTTGAGCTTCCTTAGAACCTGTCCTTCTTCATCTTCCTCCTCAGCAACATTGGGCACTGGGGCCTTGTTCTTCTCAGCAGCTGGAATACTCCCGGTATTCCTCTTTGGTGCAGACTTGGCCTTGGGGGCAGCTTTGGGTGCTTCCTTGGGCTTAGATGTTGCATCCCCAGATCTAATAGCATCTCCCATAAGCTTAGCTGCCTTTGGAGCTGGTGCAGCAAGCTCTTCCTCTTCCATCATGGAAGGTTGCCCAACAACTCTGGCCATGGTCTTCTTGACCCTTTCCTTCCTCTTCTTGCTTTCATCAGCTGGCTCTTTGGGATCAGGATTTTCAGGCAGTTGAGTTGATGCTCTGGCCTTGGGCATAGGTTGCCTTCTTGCAGGCCTTTTAATCTTCATGCCCAGCTTTATATCCTTTGCTGAGCCATATTCCTTCTTGAGCACCACTTTCTTGGAAGTAGCCTCATCTTCCTCAGCTTTGTAATCTTCATCCTCTGAATCTGAAGTTCTTTTCCTCCTTTGCCTAGTTGCAGCCTTAGGCAAATTGCTAGGAGTACTTCTGCTCCCTTCATCTGAAGTTGAGGGACTAGTGCCCTCACTCAAGTCCATCTGCTCTTCTGACCTGTTCTGGCTGTCACTTTGATCAGACATACTGCAAAAGCTGACTGCTGACCCCGTGAAGAGTTATAGATGAGATAGAAAAGATGAGCATCACAAAATGCAGAGGTTTTTGCAAAAGAATGACTCAAAAGTTCAATCTTAGTTTTCCACAGAAAGCATTTCGGATCCATCGATTTTCAAACTCAGTGATACCGAAGCAGTTTTGGAACCTAAACTGATGATCTCGGTTGGACCGAGTTTCAGTTCGGTGGTACCGAAACTGCTAGGGTTTCACAGAATCCTCAAATCGGTTGCACCGATTAGTAATTCTCGGTCAGACCGAGAGTCACTAGTGCAATGGCATAAGCCAAATCGGCGAGACCGAGTTTTTCAACTCGGTAGGTCCGAGATGGTTTCGGCGGAAACCTAACCCTAAAAATTTGAATCACATCTAATCTATGAACTACTTTGGCTGGATAGAAGAGTTTCAATCATGGCAAGAATCAATATGAAAACAATGTGCCAGGAATCAGACGTGGATAGCACAAAGATTAAGTCCATACCCTAGCTTGGCGGTGGACTTGCTACGGCGGCAACGGCGGGGACGAAATCCGTTGACGGCGGCAGAGACTAGCGACAGGAGGCTGCTGGCGACGAGGAGATGATCCGGAGACCACGATGGCAGAGCGAGCTGTTGCGCGGGCGAAGGGTTTCGGAGAAATTTCCAAAATTTTGCCCGTGGCTATATATAGCTCGACCCTGTCGGTGTGACCGAGTGGACAACTCGGTGGCACCGAGATGCATAACTGTGTTTAGTTACAGCAAATCGGTGAGACCGAAAAGTTCAAATTGGTTGCGCCGAGATTGAAAACTCAGATCAACTTGATGATCTCGGTAGGACCGAAATGGAGGAATCGGTCAGACCGAGAATCACAAGAGGTTTTGGAAGTTTAAGTCTATGACGAATCGGGGACTCCGAGTGCTCCTCACACGGAGTGGTTCGAATCTAACTTGATCAAATTTTGTGATGTAGCATGAATAGAGTTTGAGACGAGAAAAGCATAGATAGCTAAAGAAGGTTCTTAGGCATTCTTGTCCATCCACTTGGCACAAAGAAAATAAATCCAAACAAACGAAACAACAAGTGGATGTCCTTGAATGAGTAAAATATGCACTAACATGCTCACACAATAAGATGGCAAATGAAATATGTGGCAAAGCATGCACAACCAATTTTAGCATCTATCAAGCAATTGACGATGACTAGGTCATCTATATATGAGTATATTGACTTAGGAGTCAAATGAGAACATTTGATCATAGGTCATACTCATCGTTTAAGCTCAAGTGGGGTTACCACTTTTACATAATGCATTAATGTGTTCACACCATTAGAGTTGCTTTGACTCAATTCTTAGAGTTAAGCTCCCCCAAGATGTGAGATCCCCCCTTAGAGGGATGAACTAACCTTGGGTTTTGTCGATGATGACTTCATGTAGGTGTTGAAGATGTAGATGCTCAATGTTGATGTAGATCATTTGGAGCAATCCTTTGGAGTGAGTTGGACTTTCAACTTGCCTACATGGGTTAGCCCCACAAGAAACAAACAAGAATATCCATAGACATAGAGTGATGCACACACAAGATGATGTCCATGAAAACTTTAGGTTACCTTGTCCCTTGCCTTACCAACATGAGGGTTTGTGACTCCTTGAACTAGTGCAAGATGTGAAAGTTGATTGCACTTATTCTTGCCAAAATGATATGAGTGAAGAATGTTGGCGGAGTCACCCTCAAGAACTCTCTAGTTCTTCTTCTTTCGGATCCACATCATCTTGATGGGAATCCTTGGAGTTGTAGTTGTACTTTATGAAGTAGAACTTGACGTAGTCTTGGGGACCCACTTGAACGAGGCTTTAGGTGCTTCTTCAAATGCATCAATCTCTTCTTGAAGCTTGTCCTTGCCTTTGTTCTTGTGGTCTTATGGTGGAAGATCATCTTGAGCTTGTGTCCCCTTGAAGGAAGTAGGATCATACTTCTCTTGTTGAGGAACAAACTTTGTCTTGGGGTATTGATCTTCTTCCCACTCAACTCCATTGGCGTTGAACTTTCGTTCAAAACCAACACCTTGATTCTTCCGGTGCCTTCCTTGCTTGCGTACAATTTCCTCGAATTGCTTACTCCCGGCAAGGCTCTTGTAAACACCTTTCTCTATAATTCCCTTCAATAAACTATTTTCTTGCTCAAGTGTAACTTGGCTAAGAGAATCATTAGTGGAATCAAGAGAACTACTAGAAGCAACAACATTGGATTTAACATTATTATTGTTACTACTAGAGGAAGTATCTTTCTTGTACTTGTTACTAGACTTGACTTGAGGCATGTAAGTAGATAAGAGTAAACGCTTGGCAATGTAAGAAGAACTTTTCTTGCGGAGATCATCATTGATTGCCTTTAAGAACTCATGCTCTTTCTCAAGATTGAGCTTTTCAAAGCGTAACTTCTCATGAGCCCTTAAAAGTTCTCGATGATCTTTGAAGATAGTTTAATGAGCCAACTTTAGAGTGTTTAGTTCTTTAGTTAGAAGCTCAATTTTCTCCTTATCATTGTCATTCGTTTGATTAGCATGATTAATTGACGTTTCATCATAGTATTCATCACTAGAGTTGTCAACAAGTAAATCATCATCCACAAGCAAGTCATCTTCATCACTATTAAAATCAACATACTCAGGATGTGTTACCTTTGGACCTTTGGCCATGAAGCATCTTCCAACACCTTCATTTGGTGAATCAAATATGTCGTAGGAGTTGGTTGACACAAGTGCGAGACCAGCAACACCTTCATCTTGAGTATGTTCGGAGTCGGAGTGATAGCTTCTCTCGGAGTGATTGTCGGAGTCGGAGCCGGATACCCATTCACCAACATGAGCTTGATGTCTTCGTTTTGTGTAGATCCTTGATGACTTGTCCTTCCTTTCCGAATCCTTACTTCTCCGTGAGGGTCTTCGTTCATAACGATCATCTCTACTCCTCCTCTCTCTTGGTGGTGATTCTTCTCTTTTGCTTCTTCTTTTTGGAGAATCTTCTCTTCTTTTGTAGGGTGCCGTACACTCATTGGAATAGTGTCCAGGCTTCCCACAATTGTAGCAATTGCGCTCTCGACTAGAAGATTTCTTGTCATTGTAAGACCTTGACTTGGAGCTTCTTTCTTTGCTTCTACTTTTGTAGAATTTGTTGAAGTTCTTCACCATTAAGCTCAATTCTTCATTGAAGGCTTGTTTCTCACTTGATGATGTGGGGGCTTCACTTGAGGCTTTGTAAGCACCACTTGACTTGTTGTGAAGTTCCTCCTTATCCTTGAGTGACATCTCATGAGCAACAATCCTTCCAATGACTTCCGTTGGCTTGAGATTTTTGTAGTTTGGCATCATTTGGATCAATGTGCACACGGTATCATACTTTCCATCCAATGCTCTTAGGATTTTCTTGATGATGAATTTGTCGGTCATCTCTTCACTCCCTAAGCCGGCAATCTCATTTGTGATAAGAACAAGCCTATATTACATTTCAGTGACACCTTCATCATCCTTCATTTTGAACTTGTCAAGCTGACTTTGGAGCACATCCAACTTGGATTCCTTGACGGACTCGGTACCTTCATGCATATCAATCAAAGTATCCCAAATTTCCTTTGCATTCTCAAGACGGCTGATTTTGTTAAATTCTTCGAGGCACAATCCGTTGAAGATGATATCACAAGCTTGAGCGTTGTATTGCAGCATCTTCAATTCTTCCGCATTTGCTTCACGGTTCGGTTCTCTCCCATCAAAGAATTCACCTTGCAAGCCAATACAAATAATTGCCCAAACGGCGGGGTTATGTCCGAGAATATGCATTTTCATCTTATGCTTCCAACTAGCAAAATTAGTACCATCAAAGTAAGGACCTCTACGGTGATAATTTCCCTCGCTAGACGCCATACTCTCCTAGGTTGTGAAACCAAGGCTATGACCACCAAAAGATATGGAAATCAAAGCAAATGGAGAGCAATGCTCTGATACCACTTGTAGGACCTTGAAGTATGTCTAGAGGGGGGGTGATTAGACTACTTGACCAATAAAAACTTAACCTTTTCCCAATTTTAGAGTTTGGCAGATTTTAGCTATTTTAGGACAAGTCAAGCTATCATCACACAATTCAAGCAAGCATGCAAAGAGTATATAGGCAGCGAAAATTAAAGCATGCAACTTGCAAGAAAGTAAAGGGAAGGGTTTGGAGGATTCAAACGCATTTGGAGACACGGATGTTTTTGGCGTGGTTCCGATAGGTGGTGCTATCGTACATCCATGTTGATGGAGACTTCAACCCACGAAGGGTAACGACTGCGCGAGCCCACGGAGGGCTCCACCCATGAAGGGTCCACGAAGAAGAAACCTTGTCTATCCCACCATGGCTGTCGCCCACGAAGGACTTGCCTCACTAGCGGTAGATCTTCACGAAGCAGGCGATCTCCTTGCCCTTACAAACTCCTTGGTTCAACTCCACAATCTTGTCGGAGGCTCCCAAGTGACACCTAGCCAATCTAGGAGACACCACTCTCTAAGAAGTAACAAATGGTGCGTTGATGATGAACTCCTTGCTCTTGTGCTTCAAATGATAGTCTCCCCAGCACTCAACTCTCTCTCATAGGATTTGGATCTAGTGGAAAGAGGGTTTGAGTGGAAAGCAACTTGGGGAAGGCTAGAGATCAAGAATCATATGGTAGGAATGGAATATCTTGGCCTCAACACATGAGTAGGTGGTTCTCTCTCAAAAATGGTAAGTTGGAAGTGTAGGTTCGTTCTGATGGCTCTCTCCATGAATGAAGAGGAGGTGGAGGGGTATATATAGCCTCCACACAAAATTAACCGTTACACACAATTTACCAAACTCGGTGGGACCGAATCGTTAAACTCGGTCGGACCGATTTAGTAAACCTAGTGACCGTTAGTGATGTTCAGTGGGACTGACATGCATCTCAGTGAGACCGATTCGGTTAGGGTTAGGGCATAACGTAATCTCGGTGAGACCGATTACACAAACTCGGTGAGACCGATTTGGCAATAAGCTTTCCAGAGAGTTGGTCAGGTAAACTCGATGGGACCGATGTGCTCTTTTCGGCGAGACCGAAATGTTACAAAAAGGAAACAGAGAGTTTACATTGCAATCTTGGTGGGACCGATCGCTCACTTCGCTTAGACCGAAACGTTACGAAGGAAAACAGAGAGATTGCAACCCCATCTTGGTGAGACCGAAGTCCCTATCGGTAAGACCGATTTGCTTAGAGTTTGTGGCAGTGGCTATGACTTTTGGAATCGGTGGCGCCGGATAGAAAGAATCGGTGTGACCGATTTTGGCTTTAGGTTTAGGTCATTTGTGGATGTGGGAAAGTAGTTGAGGGTTTTGGAGCATATCACTAAGCACATGAAGCAAGAGGCTCATTAAGCAACACCTCATCCCTTCTTGATAGTATTGGCTTTTCCTATAGACTCAATGTGATCTTGGATCACTAAAATTTAAAATGAAGAGTCTTGAGCTTTTGAGCTTGAGCCAATCCTTTGTCCTTAGTATTTTGAGGGATCCACTTTCATCATCCATGCCATGCCATTCATTGAGCTTTCCTGAAATAGTAGTCTTGGAATAGCATTAGCTCAATGAGCTATATGTTGTTATGAATTACCAAAACCACCTAGGGATAGTTGCACTTTCAGTTAGCCCTATGATCAATGTGTCATGTGTGCATATCTCAATTTTCAATTGGCTACTAGTGATGGATGTAATTGTATATTCAGGAGGATGATGGTTGGGGGGAGAAAGAGGAAGCTGGCCGACTACGACCCATAAGAGGGGGCGTTTAGTGACGATTCTGAATATGAGGTAAGCATATCCCTTGTTCATTTATTTCCTTTGACATGGTGTATATGAATCTATAATGTATTAATGCAATTCATTCATGTGTGCAGTATGATTCTGGAGATGATGTGTACAAGGGCAACATCGCATCCTTCACAGCCAAGGAGGTGGAGAAGATCAAGGCCAAGGGAGTTGCTTCCTTCTACAACCGCAAGTTCAAGAAGTGGCACTGCCCCTACTGCACCACCAAGCCAAAGCCAAGGGATGGCCGCTTCGATCACCTTCTGTCTCATGCTAAGGATGTGGCGATTCGCGGGGAGGACTACATGATCAGGGGGAAGCATGACGCCCTCGCAAAGGCCCTGACTCTGGCATGATGTGATCGATGATGTGATGCTGTGTTACTTTTGGTTTGGTTTGTTGAACTGTTGGGTTACTTTTGGTTTGCTGAACTGAATCTCATTGGTTATGGTTTGTTGAACTGAATCTCTCGTTAGTAATGCTAGTAATCTGGTTGCTATCTATATTTGTATGTCCTTAAATTTGCATGTGGTATATTTGTCTGTCCTGAATCTATGGTTAGTTATGTTTAGATGTTGTGAACTATGATCTTAGGTGCTGCAATGATCACACATGGTGTGTAGGAAATCAAATGCATGCTCCAAATGAGATGATGTAAACCTTGGCAAACCCGGACAGTACAAATTCAAGAAAATGCAAAAACAAGTAAAATCTTGGCAAACTATCTATGTTTGTGTAGGAGATCATGTGTGCAAAATTTGAAGTGATTTAGAGGAGGTCAAATAAATTTGAATTTGAGAAAATGTGCTCCAAATGAGCTCCCAGGCTAGGGTAAACAACCCATTTGTAATCAAGTTTTTTTGAACCTACTCTAAATGAGCCAAATGTTTTTTATTAACACATATTCACTTTCCATAGTGTAGATTCGAAGTCTCACTATTTTTTGAATTAATCTTCATATTTTTACATTTTCTTTTGAAAACACATGCTTTAGTATAAAAGCTATTAAAAACATGTTTTGAAATATGAAAATGGAAAACTAACTTCAGATCCTTTTTATTCACTTTAAAATAAAGCTTTAGTGATTTTTTTGATTTTTTTTAAATTTATCAAAAACAGAAGGTAACACCACCTCCTCTCCTTGAACTCTATGAAATCATGTACATGATAGCTCATATGTGTGAATGTTTTCTCATGAAAATAACCATAGACCAAGTTTATGATTTTTGGTTGGTAACATGTCACATAACACAACATTGTGCGCATGTTTTATATATTTTTTGTTTTCTTAAAATTAATGCTGCTCATTTGACCTCGATCGTGCCAGCTAGGGTTTTTTTCATGAAAATGACCATAGACCAAGTTTAGTATTTTTCCTTGTTAGTTTGTCTTATAAAACAACGAACGGCGAAGGTTTCATATTTTTTCGATTTTTTAAAATTAGTTATGCTCAGTCAAAGCCATCGAAACCCCATTGACCAGCTCAAAACCCCTCTAAACCCCACGGGGTTTTGCCTAACCCTAGCTCCCAACGCCAGCCGTCCGATCATACCCTCGTGCCAAGCGACAACCATTAGATCTGGCCTTCTAGAAGGAACTAGGTGGGTTGGTTGTGTGTAGGCTCTGCGCCGTTGGATCACAAGGACGGCTCCGCATCGTTGGATCGTGGGGCGATCCACGAGAGGCGATCCTATCGGTTGTGCTCGGCTGCTCGCTCACCACTGACTCCGTGAAAAAAAGTTGTTATTGGTCCGAAAAGGAAACCAAGCTCTGGTTGGGCCGTCGAATTGCGTCATCTTTTTGCATCGTTTGCTCTTTTTTTGTGAACATGCTGACTTTGTATTTTTACATCTTTTTTGCATCGTTTGCTCTGCTTTTTGTGAACATGCTGGCTCTATATTTTTGCATCCTTTGAAATCAATTGACATTGCGTAGCAAATGACCAATTTTGAAGGGCCAAATTTATTTTTATCATGCAAAATGGCCACAAACTATTCAAAAAATTGTCTCTTTTTGTTCATATAATATATATGACCACGGATTCCCACGCGTGCAATTAGCTTCTTTTTCTTCTTCTTTTTCAAACCACCATTTCCCATGCGTGTACACCCTCGATGCTTCGGTGGGTTTGAAAACGAATTACTTCACATTTGACCCCGTTATTGCCACGGCCAAATAACACATAGCACTACGGCTATTTAAGCCATCCTCTACCTCTGCCATCCCTCATCCATCTCCCTTCTTGCTCTTCGACCCCTTCTCCGTCTTCTGCACATCCCTTAGCAATGTAGTATACCAGACCAACCTACTGCTTCCCACCCACCATGTCGGAGAGGCTCTACCCTACCGGTGTGTACGTTGATCACACACTACGTGTGTGGGCGATATCAAGGCTGAGGACCGCAAGGAACTTCACCGATTTCTTCCTCGCATCCGGCTACCACCACCTCCCGAGGGGATCTCCAACGATGTTCCGCATCGAGGAGGTCATCCAAAACTGGGTGGTGGTTGCTCTCCTTTCCCACTTCACCAACACATTCGATGCCATCTACCTCATCGGCCGGGTGTTTTGGTGTGGCTCTGAGTTCATCACTTTCACCACCCACAACAGGTTCATGGAGTACAACAACATCTTCCCCACCTTGACGCGCATGCACACTCTTCCGTACCCCATCGACAACGCCCTGGAGGAGCAGTGAAAAGGGCGCCCGGAGGAGGAGCGAGGTGGAGAAGGTGGCGGCTAGGGTTCTAAACCCTCTATCTTTTTTTAGTCTATGTTATGTTAAGCTCTAATTGAACTATGTTGGAGTTGTTATGGGCTTATTGGCCCTTTTCTTAAATTCTATTATTAAATTTTCTATCTATTCTACTATTAAGTTCTTCCTAGTTGAGATATGTGATCGTGCTATGGGCTTGTTGGCCCTATATTGGGACTATATATTTGTTGATTATTTTCTTAGAGAGCTCGGCTTGTTAGTAGGGTTCCCTTGTTAGTAACCACCTAGTGCATGCAAGCAAGCTTTGTTAGTAGGGATGAATAAGTACAACTAAGCAAGGGAGTGGCTCTTTTTTTACACAAGCCACAAATATGTAGCCACCTAGCTAGAAGAGAGGAACCAGCGGCAGTGACCACCTCTGCATCCGTGGCGGCTGGCATGCAAGAAAGCTGCTCAGTCAGTGCATCATGGCGGATGCACAGGCGCATGCAGGCTCGGTCGGTGCATCATGGGATCGTGGCATCGGCGCATGCAGGCTCGATCGACGCATGAAGGCAGGCTTTGTTGGGTGCATGCATAGCAGGCTTCTGTCCTGGCGGCGCGCGCAGACGTTTAATGCAAGGGACGACCCAACGAAACCACGGCCCAACGGTCGAGCAGTGACACCACCCGACGCAGCCCCACTTGTCAGATCGAACGGATGACACAGTTCAGCGTGGCCCCACTAGTCAGAGTTAATGGTCAAGCCTTTGACCCGACGACAACGTCCGTTGTGCCCAATTATGAGGGTTTCTGGCAAGGAAGTGGGGAAAATTGAGCAAAAGTTAAGAGCGTGGGGATGAATGAGTAGAGCTAAGGAACCAGGGGCACATATGTAAAAATCCCTAGAAGATAACCTTCATCTATTCATTATCCATATGAGAAGAATTGAAGACTTTAGAGCTTGTCATGATATTGCAAGCTTAGCTAAATGATGGTTGAACTTAAAAGGCATGTCATGTTTCCTACTGTTTATCATCTCATTGAGTTGGCATTGCTACTACCAGTAGCGATGACAACAGTTGAAAGGGCCTTCTCATCAATGAAAATCATCAATACTGAGTTGCGTAGCAAGATGACCGATGGTTGGCTTAATGACTTGATTGTTTGTTATATTGAGCTACAGATCTACAAAAGTATTGATCTTGGTAAAATTAAGGAAGATTTTTAGAATGAGGGTAGGGCATTGCCATTGACTTGGTCTTCTAGACGCCATTGAAAGCTTCATTATCCGTATGTTTTAGGTTGTTTTCCTGTTGAAACATGCCTTTATTTTCATTGTATTTGGTTTTTCGTTGTAATGGGTATTGACTCTTTTGATTTGCATCAAAATAATTCTTTCCTTAAGACTTTGCCACACCTTAATTTGTTTCGGTCCTCCGCCTCTGACAGAGGGTTTGATGCCCTTGGAGAGATTTGAACATTCATGTCTGAAGAAGATCATTCAACCTAGCATTCTCATCAGAAACAAAACCATTTTCTTCGACCGAGGGGTTAGCACTAACAAATGATTCACCATTTGACTCAGCATTGGTTCCTTCAAGGCATTTTAAGCAAGGTGCCACAAACACTTCAGGTTTATCCTTAAGTTGGTGGGTGAGAAGAGAATTTTCTCTGATCAAATCCTCATGAGCCTCTCTCAGCGCCTTGAGTTCATGTTTCCTTTTTAGGTAATCATAGGTCAATCTTTCATGGTCAGCTAAGAGAAAATCATGACGAGTTCATAGTTCATCCATTCGTGACTTGAGAGTGGTATACTCTTCGGTCAACGACTGATTTTTCTCCATCTCCTCAACCAACAACCCTTCAGATTTCCTGAGGGTTTTCTCAATTTTCTCAAGAGAGTTTTGTTGAATATTGGCAATTTTGATCAACTCAGCATGGTCATCCTCATCAGAAGAATATTGATCACTCGAGTGAACCTTGTGATGTTTGGAGGATACCTTTTCTTTCGAGGCCTCGACCATGAAGCAATAGGCAGGAGTTTCATCATCGCTTGACGGGTTCCCGAAGAAAGTTGTTACAGGAGAAGAGTCACATGCTATGCCAGCCATGCCCGAGTCAGAATCCTCACCAGATTCATCAGTTTCTTTGGAGGCAGATGATTCTTCTTCATCAAAATCCATCTCCTTGCCGATGTACGCCTTGGCCTTGCGAGAGCTATTCTTGCGGTTGGAGTAGGACTTGGAAGGGTTCCTTGAGGAAGATCTTGACGAAGATTTTGATGTGGAGCTGTCCTTCTTCTTAAAGAACTTCTTCATTTTCTTCTCATCATCGGAGTCATAGTTCCTGCTCTTGCTTTTGCCTCGATAGATGCCAGAATTATATCTTCCACTTGCATAGATTTTAGCTTCCCGGAGAGGGCAGTCCAAAATCAAGTGTCCATGCTTTTTGCACTTGAAGCAGGTGTATTCTCCAGTGAGTTTTGATGAAGATTTTGACCCGCGAGAATTGCTTGAACTTTTCTTCTGGAACTGGCTCTTCCTTGAAGTCTCTGGAATATTTTTGTGATTAGCTCAAGATCCTTGTTGAGCCTTTCTGGATCATCTGAATCTTCTTCGGCATTTCCATCTGAGAAAGAATAAGCAGCAACCTTGAGGGCATGAGTTTTGCGTTGACTCGACCCGTAGAGATCTCTTTTCTCTTCTTCTTGTTCCTTGTGGGTAGTCTTTCCATGATATCAACAGAGTCGAGGGTTTTGAAATCAGCTCGTTCACGAATCATTAAGACAAGGGTGTCGAATGAACTGTCAAGTGATCGAAGCAGTTTCTTCACAACTTCATGGTCAGTGATGTCTTTAGCGCCGAGACCTTGAAGCTCATTTGCTATGTCACTGAGACGGTCAAAGGTTTGCCGATAGCTTTAATTTCCAATGCACTTGAAGCAATTGAATTTCACCCGAAGAGTATCGATTCAAGCTTCTTTCTGAGTTGAAACTCCTTCATTGATCTTCTCGAGGACGTCCCAGAAATCCTTCATGGTTTCACACCGGCGATACTGAATAAATTGTGCTCAAGAGAGATGGCCACCAATTTCATCTTTGGCTTGAGCATCCATCTGAATGAGTTTCTTCTCTTCGTCAGTGGGGGCTTGAGGTTTAGCAATGGTGAACCCCAACTGTACCACATTCCACATGTCATCATCTATCGCTCGGAGATGGATCTTCATCTTCTCCTTCCATAAGGGATAGTCCGTCCCATCGAAGATGGGGATCTTGAGATGCGACTTGTAGCTCACCGAAGACATACTTAAACTCCAAAGTTGTTAGACTAAAATGAGCAGAGTCAAGGAGTACCTTGCTCTGATACCAATTGTAGGAATGAAGTATGTCTACCAGAGGGGGTGAATGGGAGTTTTAATTTTTCTTTGGAAAACTCAAAACTCTCATAACCTAGCAGTGAAAACGAATGAAAACATACTACAACGAGCTAAAACTAAGTATCGAATGGAAATACAACATGCATCGAAACAAATCACATGATGGAAAACATGTCAAATGGAAACATGGGTAATAGAGATAACCAGTGGTGCTCGATGGCAACAGGGAATTTGTTCGACCAATTCGTCCTTCTGCACAAGGACTACGTCTAGTTGGAGGGGTTCTGACTTAACACGGAAGATAAACTCTCTCCACCCTATTGTCCTCTACAATTGATTCATTAACCGATGCCGATTACTCGTGGTAGATACTTGAAGGTGATCTCCGAACCTTTATAGACTTCTTCTTCGAGAACCACAATCACTCTTGGTCTCTGAAGAAATTGACACCTAACCATCTAGAGAGTTTGCAGCTCTCAAGAGTAATAGGCGCAGCGTACTAGATTTAGATTCGAGTGATGCTGAACCACTATCTAATTCTTCGGCTCTAGGGGTTTTCTCTCGGTGGATTTTAAACGCAAACCACTCAGAGAGTGGATTGCTCAACAATCTTCTCAGAATTAAACGGAGCAGCCACCGGACAAAGCCGGCGCGAGGTGGCTATTTATAGCCGCAGCCTTCCCAGATGGGAAATCACCATTTTGGACACACGGTCCAGCCAATGACCAACCGGCATGTTCACAACGGTCGGATTTTTGGAGCAACGATAACATTACTTGAGGAACAAGTAATGCTAACTCCTCGATCCGAGACAAATCTCTCACAGCGAAGAAGATCACAGTCTCTTGCTGGCAAGTATTTGCTCAAAACACAAAGAGATTTCTCTCACAACTTTCATAGGATTTGGGTTTAGCACTAGAGAAAAGTTTCGAACGCCGCACCCCTCTTAATAGTACGGTGGTCCTATGACTCAACAAAAAGAAGAAGAACAACGAAACAAATGCTACATCTTCACTTCGTCTTGATTCTCCTCGGACGCAGTCATTTTCTTCGGACAGACACCGAACCAATTGCTTCACTTCGGCAATTTTTAGGGGTCACTCTTGTTAGCATCATCTTCGGTGATAACCTTTGCTGCAACGCAGGTAGATTATCTTCATCGTTTGCATCAAACTGCTCGATATCTGAGGGACCTGTTACTCTGTGTGCACTAGCAATCATATAAGTCCCTGTTTATGTCAACAAACTCTAAAACATAAGGGGCCTATCATTGCACCAACACATACCCTACCTCAGAATGATCTCTCAAGATTGTTGGTTACCATGTGGTCGATTTGGTGGGCAAGGGGAAGAGCAATTCACGACAACGAGTTCCAGAATCCTTTATCCACCATTTGCTTCATCAACAAATATTTAGAAGAGTTGGATATATTGAACAAATGTGTACGAATCTGCTCTGCTGCACCAAAACTAGCAGATGGAAAAGCTAAGATGAAGTGGATTTCCCCTGATGATTTTAGGTATAAGATAAATGTTGATGGGGGTCTGTCTAGGGACGGCCGTAGGGGTGCGGCTGCTGCTGTTTGCCGGGACATTAATGGAGCCTTCCTGGGTGCTTATGTTGTTGTCATCGAAGGGCTCGTCGATCCTGCTAATCTTGAGGTTGTTGCATGCAACGAGGCACTTGATTTAGCACTTGATCTCAACGTCAGTTCCATCAAAGTGGCCTCTGATTTCCTTGAGGTGATTTCCATTCTGAGAAGTAAGGCCTCATGTGCTTTTCCTACAATCCTGAGAGATATTGATCAACGTTCACTAGCTTTTGAGGAGGTGTATTTTGTTCATGAGGGAAGACAAGCCAATACTGCAGCTCAGGAGTTAGTAAAGGCGGTTGCTTCCTTAGGTGTTGGCCGACATGTTTGGCTGGGCACTATTCCTGATATTACTTGTATCACATGGAACGTCTTGAACAAATAAAAGGCCACGTTCTACTAAAAAAACATAACAAGAAGAATTTGTCTAAAAAACGTAACGTGAAGAATTAAAAAAAACTCTATCAACTAGCACGAATCACAACACATAATGATTCAATGGCTGAAACACATGACTAAGACTGACTGACTGAGATTTAGCAGACCCATTTATACATATATAATCCACACTTATATATACTTTTTTTTCATAAAGAAACTTCAAAATGCCTTTTTTTTAAATTTCAAAATGCGTTTCCAGAAATTTAATAGTTTCATGGAGTTTGGGAGACTGGAGCCTATTTTACATTTCTAGAAAATTCGCATTGTGATGAACTGATGATGCCTCAATCAGGCATTAGTGATAATTTTTTAGGGAATTATACAACGGCAATCTCCAGCAAGGATCCTTGGTGGCGATCGGTGGCTGCAAATCTGCAATGATGTACAAGTATCTGCAGGAATGGAGCGCGTGGGCGGCGTGGGCTTGCTGGTGGGGCGGGCAGACAGCGGATGGGGTTGCTGGCCATGACCCCACCACGAGGGCGATGTTCAGGGTGAACAGCCAGTCCAGGAAACGCATGTTAAACGTGTCTCTAGCAAATGATCAATAGTTGAGCAGTGGTCTCTCGGATGGTTTTACCCCATTCCGCAGGGGATCAAATCTGATTTGTCACCAATATATCTCGGTAAGGTGGATTATTTCTCGAGTGAGAGACAACGTGTCACTCGACAGCTAGAAACATGCGCGTAAGTTCGCCACCAATTTGTAGCATCACTATTATCTAATTCTGAGTTAATGCTCTTATATTTCTTTACAAAGGGAGTAGAAGTTATGCAAATGTGGGTGTCTCTGAGTCACGGTTCAAGATATCGGCCGATATTCCGATAAACTAGCCGATTTATCGTTTAAATCGACCAATAAATCGGCCGATATGAAGATAAATTGTCCAATATACCTAAGAAGGTCGACCAATAAATTTTTGATAAGCGGTATCCCTAACACTGCTCTAGTTGTTCGCTAATCTATGCACGAGACCGACCGACATAGCACATGCAGGAGCATGCAGATCATGCATGATAACGACTTAGCCGGGCCCACCCACGTCTTCGCACGAAACACGTTTGAGCACTAACATTTCTGTTTCTGGAATGGATAAGTAGGAGGAAGTGGAACCATAAGTAGGAGGAAGACCGCAAGGACACAGGCACACAGCCCCGCGGAACCAGGTTCGCTTCCATTTTCAAAGGATCCGGCAGAGATGGGCAGCAATGGAGGCGCCGACGGAGCAGGGTTCAACACGGACGCACTGGAGGGCGTGCGCGCCATCCTGTTGAAACCGTCAGAGTCCCTCGACGAGTCCACCAGGATCGCCGGCCCCGACTTCAACGACGCCGGCCTCGGCCTTGCCGGGATGCTCGGGTCGCTCGCCTCCACGGGTTTCCAGGCCTCCCACCTCGGCGACGCCATCGACGTCGTCAATCAGATGGTACACCCTCACTTGAGCATGTAGCCTCTAGCTGTCCTCGCTACATATGCATGCATGCTTCAGGAACTTGCTCTTTTCCAGAATCTCTGGTGATTTTGCTACACCCCTTGCATTTCTCACTAACTCTTTCTGCACTGTGCGTGCTTGGCTGCATTGAAGCTGGATTGGAGGCTGTCGCACGAGAAGCCAAGCGAGGACTGTGACGGAGCTGAACTTGAACCCAAGTACAGGGAATCTGTGAAGTGCAAGATATTCCTCGGTTTCACTTCAAACCTTGTGTCTTCTGGCATACGGGATGTGATACGGTTTCTGGTTCAACATCATATGGTGAACGCTCCAACTCTGTCTCACGTGTGCAAACCTGAAAACAAAAACAGGTTCAAATACCATTTTAATTAGCTAAAAAGATATTTTAATTAAAATGATTTTTATAATACATTGTTTAATTAAGAAACTGTTTAGTAGAAGTATGACTAGTTGCCTTGAGATATTTGTTCCGGTTACTTCAACGCATTCACCAAATATACGCTGACTCACATTCGTTGTTATCAAAGGTTGCTTGGTCACTAAATGCGACTCCCTCCATTTCAAATTACTTTGGATATTAGGTATCGTTAAACATTTGACCGACAATTACACTGTTAATAAGTAACCTTTGTGATAAAAAATCATAATTTCAAATAAATACTTCTTTAGAATATGAATATAATGATACCAGTTTTATGTACATAAAGTATATACTACACTCTCTGTAAAGAAATATAAGGGCGTTTAGATCACTACTTTAGTGGTCTAAACACTCTTATATTTAGTGATCTAAATACTCTTATATTTCTTTATGGATGGAGTAATAGATTAATTTGGAATGAAGACAGTACCGCCTTTTAGAATTATTAAGTGCTAGTAGTCACTGATGACTAGCTTCCAAACCCATGGCTAATGATTTTCCAAAGAAACAGTGAAACCAAATTGCGCATTGGCGCTTAGTCGCTTACTAACATCACTAAGTATATAGCCACTATTGACTAACTTCCTAGACCATGGCTAATTGTTTTCAAAAAAATGTGTTCTCTAGGTGGATGTTATTGTTACGAGTGCTGGGGGTATAGAGGAAGATCTCATTAAATGCCTTGGACCAACATACCGAGGTGATTTTTCTTTACGAGGAGCATTGTTGCGGTCGAAAGGACTAAACCGGATTGGAAATCTCTTGCTGCCCAATGATAACTATTGCAAGTTCGAGAAATGGATCATGCCAGTCCTTGACCAGATGCTACTAGAACAATCAACTAAGGTAGCTTATGTTTGAATTTAATAAATTAACTATTTGAATTTTGTTTCATATGATATGTACTAGCAATCATATGGTGGCGACTATCCCTTGTGTGTGTCATGGTTCGTTGATGGTGCACATAGAATGCACAAATTAGATGCAAATTTGATAATTTGCAGAAGATGCATGAATAGGAGTAGGCTACTCACACGATTGCGTCATTTCACGGTAGTGCATGACGGTGCTTCATGGTCATCGTGGAAGAAAATTACCAATTGTGCAAAGTTCATAATTTGAAAAATGTTTCACAATCGTACATGATGTGGTGCTTCATAAACTTTATTATAAGTTCATTGCATGAATTTCCTTACTTTCATATGTATGCATAACCCATGTCACTTATGACGACCAGTGCATAACTTTCTAGCAAATACATGGATGGAAAGACTATGAGGTGTTGTCAAACCAAATGTGTGATCTAGGCTTTATAATTATTGCACAAATTGCTGAAATCAGCATAGAGATGGTTGCACCTTAGTTGATATTTGATGTTCTCTAAGTTAAACCATCGTTTTCTACAATGTGAATTCATTGTTAAAACTTCTCTACCTGTCTTCATATTTCTGTTACTTCATGAATTTCCTGTCAACTGTAGAATGTCTGGACACCATCAAAGGTGATTGGTCGTCTTGGTAAAGAAATAAATGATGAAAGCTCCTACCTTTATTGGGCACACAAGGTAAGATGATTTTGCATAAACCTTTGATTCTTACAAACTATCATAGAAGTGTATAAATGTCGATCATATTTTAGAAGCACATGATTAGCTAGTTTCGGGTAAGCAGTGAGACAAGAAGTAGACTATAGTGCAACTCTGGCAACCGCTGCCATGTTATTCCACAGTTATCACAAAAACAAGGTGAGGGTGCATGACTGGGTCGAATGTAGGTGTGTGTAGTGACCCCAAAACCTTGTTCATATTGTGAGGTGTTTAGGATTTCTTGCTGAGGACAATGAACATGATTGTTTAGGTTTAGGTTCTAGCATGGGTGCCCCGAACCCCCACAAGACCCCAATAGGTAATCCCATTTTCAAGAGCATGCAAGACCATCTACATTTTGTTTTTCAGCGCATGCAAACCCTCAACATCATCAATTAGTAATAAATATTTCGACTAAAATAGAGCACACAAGGAACTATAACTTCACCCTCCATTTTTTTATCTAGCATAACTAACTAAATAGGTAACCACACTATCATATTTCTTTTAACATACACCTCAACATATAAACATGCATGGGAGAAGGGCCATCTCAACATGCAATCATGCATGAGAAAATCTCATCTCAACATGCAGTCATGTATGAGAAAACACTACTTATATTCAATAAATATTTACAACTATATAATAATCAAATATAATAAATATATCTACTTTTAGTTTTAGTTCTCATACTATTAATTTGGATATTAAATATATTGAAACCAATTCTTGCAACAACATGCCAGGTATCATCTAGTATATAGCAATTCTTGCAGCAATACAATGCCACCTCAACATAGAACCATGCATGAGAAAGACCCACCTCAACATTCCGCCATGCATGGAAAAAGGCTTTCCATTTGATTATGCCACTTTTATTCAATAAATAGTTTTCAATTATATGATAATTAAACACAATAGATCATATGTTTTCTAGTTTCAGTCCTCACGTTATTAATCCAAAACTTCATGTTCAAAACAACCAAATATCACTGCAATATATCGCAACTAGTTCCCGCTACAATGCATTCTGTATCATTTGGTTTGATGAACACTTCTAATAAGTGTTTGGGCCAACAAGGTACAACCTAAATCACAAAAGAGGTGCTTCTCCACCCTCCATCGGCTTAATCAATCTTTATAGTTACCATTGAGGAAGCATGAATCCTAAACGTGGGAATAATTGCTATTCTTGAATGAACTATTATTTTCTCAAAGTCTAGATCTGGTTACTTGACTCTTACTTTATTGTGTCTTTCAGTTTATTCCTTGGAGAATCTATTTTGTGCTAGATTTGTTATTTTTACTTGGTTTGAATCTTCGCCTCAATGGCAATTGTGCAAGGACTGAAGTTATATAGTGCTGACTCTTTAAAATTACCCAGAACAATATTCCTGTATATTGCCCCGCATTGACTGATGGATCAATTGGAGACATGTTGTTTTGCCATGCCGTTCACAATCCTGGTCTTATTATCGACATTGTACAAGGTAAACTATGATGTAATTACCTTACTTACTTTATTGTGGTTTCAGATGCTTGAAATTTTTGCAGATGTAAGGTTGATCAATGATGAAGCTATTCATGCTACCCCAAGGAAGACAGGGGTTATAATTCTTGGAGGAGGCCTCCCAAAGCATCATATATGCAATGCAAATATGCTCCGCAATGGTGCGGATTATGCCGTCTATATCAACACGGCTCAAGAGTTTGATGGTAGTGATTCAGGAGCACATCCAGATGAAGCAGTTTCATGGGGAAAGATTAAGGGTTCAGCACAACCTGTAAAGGTATATACATGTTAAAAAATAAGTCAATTTTTAATTAATTAGTCTAAAATAATATCAAGATAGCAGTGTGAGCAATATTAATCACATATGAAAAACTAGGCATTTGAGTTTGTATAGAATAGTAAACTAGCACGCACATCCATCAAATTTGCAATAATAAAAAAGTGCATGAAGGAACAAATGAGATTAGAACACATACATTGGTAGGAACGGTTGTGTGATTCAGGGTGTCGCCAAATCATTGAGTTCAAGATATCGTAGTAGAAGTTGTTGGCCAAATGTGAGCACCTGCCCCTTAGATGGCCAGACGCAGTTCTAGAGACAAGCATTCAGACACTGCTATCGGTGCGGTTCTCAAGATGAGGAAGTGAGCAACACATCAAAAAGGGAGCAATTATAGTGGTGCATTCACGGGGATACACTCGTCTAGGACGTGTGAGGGTTAATCAGGATTGGATTGGTAATTATCCCACCGCATGAATCAATTGGATCAATCATTACCCCCATTAACTTAGCTTTGTGTGCCGAGGCAAGCAGATGAGTGAGCAATCATACTATAGTCCAATGTTCTCATGTTTTAGGCAGGTATAAGCAAGAACCCATTATTTGTTGGCCTTCTATTAACTACTAGCACACAATGTGGGACTAAGCTTCGCACATGCTATGCAACCACAAATGAGCCTTTGAAATGTTTGCACAAATTATTGCGTAACATTGTCCCAAAACTATATGTTCCAACTAATATGTACCAACATAAGTTTCAAATTGTTTTCTTTTTATATTTTACATGCTACTAGACTTTGGTTACTGAAATGTTCCATAGGTGCATAGACCATGCACATGTCAGGCATTGTCTTGTTTTTTTGCATTGTAGCATATTGCAGCTTTAGAGTCTATGCACTTCTATGAGACATAATGGTGCTATGCAATGATGCCATACAACCTATTTGATCCTTATTATTGCAATATGACACTTGAGCTTTTGGAAATGCAGGTTCATTGCGATGCGACTGTCGCTTTTCCATTACTTGTTGCTGCAACATTTGCACGTACGTTTCATGGTGTGAATTGAACCAAATGGCATTGAAATAAGGAACCTTGAATTGTTTTATTATTGATTCCAACACCATTGTTCTGTACTCTTACTTATTCCTTTTGTTCATTGTCACACGAGGTTCCATCTGTATGTTTGAATGAGACTGTACATGGTGGCCAACATAATAATTTTCCATGTGTGTTCTTGTTTATGTGGTTATACTTGACTGAAATTTGACTTATAACACTACTACAGAGAACATCATTGCGTACAGGAAAACATTTTCTCATGTATAGTTGTCTAGACAGTCATCGGAGTTGTTTTCACAATACTCTTTTTAGGACCTCTTTATAGTTTTTTTGGCGTGCCTCTCAAAGCACGCCTTTTCCAAGCAGACTGTGTACAAGGTTCACATTTATTTTCATAAAAAAGATGGCAACTCAGGTTGTTGCTGGTAGTTAGCGACTTCCATCAACATATTTGCTCCATGCAGAGATGTTTTTTGAAGCTTGTTGTCTGGTTGGTTCCTCGCTTGAGCGTCATGGTTGTGAGGCGCCTACTCTTGGGCACCAGAGCATGGACGTGGGTGGTCACCATCTTCTCGCATGGATATGCATCTGCGCATCTAGAACAACAACAAAGTAGTTGCAACCATGAGTCTCTACTTATCCACTGTTCAAGAATGGAGCCAAAAAAATTGTTAAATGGGGGCCAATGGAACATGTAAAAAATGAAGGGGGCATGCACAAGAATTAGGGATTAAATTCATTAATTCACATACTACTTAAAGGTAGTTTAAAATACATTTTTATCAGGCGGGAGCCATGGCCCTAGCTCGCCCTTTGCTGGCTCCATTATTGCCAGTGTTACATTGAAGCGATTGTCTAGATCTTAGTCAATCTATATAAATTCATTCCTACAAATCTCAAGTCGTGTTCACCGTGCTATAAAAAGGTGTTCATCTAGTATTCTTTAAAATAAACTATAGTGTTTGTTTCCATAGTTCAGAAATAATTTGCATGGATCGCACCACTGAGATCAACGGGTTTTTGGTGTCCATTTAAATTAAACTGGCTCGTAGTCGATTGAGAAGTAGCATTTTCTTTAACAATGTCTGGGACTTAGCAAAATCACAAATTGAACATGTGAACCCCGGAGTATTTGGTTGTCTAAATTCCCATATACACAATGGTCTAAAATATTTTCATCTTAATTAACAAATCCACATATTGAATTTCTGAATGCCGGAGTATTTGGTTCTCTAAATTCCCATATAGACAATGGTCTAACATATTTCTATCTTTCTCCTATATTTTAAAAATATCTTATAACTACCAAGTCAACTGCCATTTACAAGAACTACATCCGGTTAGCAATTTCACCTATGTGCAAAACTCAACGATCAACAAACAACAATTTCATATAATCACATTTACACATAATCCAACACATTTCTATCACTAGATCTCCCTGGTCACTCTCTTCATCTCTTCCCCAAGCTCCTCTCCAACCTGTACTCCTGATCTCTCTTCCACCAAAGCACATTCTGATTACCATCTCATTGACCAATATCTTCCCGAGTGGCAGAGCTTGATAAAGCTAGCTAGGGAAATCTGAATTTTGTGGAAAACCCGAGGGGGGAGTGCCTGCTGTGTTGCACTAAGCTCCGCCAGTGATCAACCGATCGCATTTGTATAAAATTGAGTTTAATCTATATTAAATGATGAAGGAAACTAGCATCAACAACATGATTCAGTACAGTCACAAGAGAGCAAATCTTGCAGTAAGCATCATTTTCCATCTCACATTCTAGTTTTCGTGGAAAAACTCTAGCAATTCCAACCCACTTTTATTGTGTTCTCTCTTCTGTCGACCCGTTACTGATTTGCCATGCAGCAAGAAGAGCATGTGAGATTAGAAGTTGAGAACATAGCCTAACGCACAAAGCTCAGCTCACGCTTCGAAATCATTCGTCTCTCTATTTAGCATTCACACAAATGCCAACATTTTGGTATCACATCTATTCTGAATTATAATATATTAAGCTCGTCTCACGCTTCGAGAATCATTCATCTCTCTATTTAGCATTCACACAAAAGCCAACATTTTGGTATCACATCTATTCCGAATTATAAGATATTTTGAATATTTCAATATAAACTACATACAGACTGAAATGAGTAAACAAATATAAAAAAATGCGCCTATTGTCGGTGGGAAATGACACTTATGGGATTACGGGAATCCCTACTACAGTTCGGCGGGCGCGAGGTTGTGAAAAGAGTGGGACACTACAAAAAAATACACTTTCGTGATGATACGTCTTTGTCACAGTAGGTCGCGTTTTTTGTCATGCATGTACATCCATGACGATTTTATGACAGAATCAAGATAGTCATACCTGTGCTGTCGTAGAAGTGTTCCATGACATTACCAAAAATTATCACCACGGAAGTGTCCACTTCCATGCAGGACGATAAATCGCGCGTCACAGAAGTGCTTTCGTCAAGGGTGACCGACACGTGACATCCATCGTAACGGAACGCCGTTAAGCTATCAACTCGGGTTTTGGATCCGATAACCCGTTAACAGCCCCGACCAATGGGGATTTTCCACGTGTAAAATCATCATTGGCTGGAGGAAACACCTGTCGGCTCAACGTTGGGACAGTTGTCATCCAGTCATTGGACAGAAGGCACCTATGATACTTTGACACGTGGCACGACCCAACAAAGGCCCATTCCTGTGAAAAGGCCGGCCCGTTTGACTTGGTCAAAAGGTGACAGGCCGGCCCATGGAAAGCCTGTTAACGGCCTGTTAGCATATAGCCCGTTTACAGCCCGCTAACCCAAGGCCCGTTACGCCCTATCCGAATTAGGCCCAGTAGCGTCAACTGGGCCATCCAATATGATTCCAACCCGTTTTCACTTCTGGCCCATGTATGGTCCATGACGTCTTTCAGCCCACATGACGCCTTTTGTAACTCTTGGCCTATTAACGGCCTGTGGTGAAACTGGCCCGTAATGAACAGTGTATCACTTTACACCCATTAACGGTCCGTTGTGAAACTGGACCTTAATGAACAGTGTTCACCTTATACCCATTAACGGCCCGTTATTCCGTTGGGACATTTCCAGCCCATTTATCTTTCGGCCTTCTCAGAGTCCATTTATTCTTGGGATCATTTCCAGCATTCGTTTACTTACGGCCTGTTACTGTCATTTTCTGCTTGTGGGCCAAATTCAGCCCGTGGTTACAGTCGGCCCGTTTGTGGTCCGTTAATATGTTGGGCCATTTTCATAGCATCATCAAATTCGACCTAATAACGATGAACCGTTATGGTCGGCCCATGAACGAACGATTCCATCTCTAGCCCGTTTACGGCCATAATGCGATCTGTTTGGCCCATGTTTGGCCAATCGATCATACGACCCGTATAAGGCCCATTGATGATATGGCCCGCAGAAGGCCCATTGTTTCTACAGCCCATAGAAGGCCCATTGTTTCTACGGCCCGTAGAAGGCCCACTGTTTCTACGGCCCGTAGGAGGCCCAGTGTCACTACAGTAAATATTAGCCCATGGTTATTGTGGCCTAGTTTTAAAAAATAGGTTATTGCAGCCACTAGTAAACCACGGAAAAAGAACTGCAATGAATACAAGCAAACAAATAAACAAGACATCAAAGAAATATATAAGCAAGCAACTAACGCTAGGCTATCACAGCTATTACACATATTACATCCACTGGGCATCAAAGTTCGCCACCAGTGCAAATATAGGGAACAAAGCAGCATATCATATACACTGGTTGTCAAAGTTGGCGACCAGCGCAAATAAACGCCGCAGCGAAACAAATCCAGAACTGAAACCACTTCAGAAGATCTCAAGAATCAATATCCTGAGTACCCAAAATGCTGGCAAGATGCTTAGCAAGCTTATTAACTTTCTCTTGTTTGGCGCTTAAATCCTCCAGCGCTTGCTGTTGCACCAGGAAATATGCATCTGAATTCTGCAGGGACTTCTTGAGTTCTTCGGCTTCCTGTCGCAGCACATCTGATCGATGTCTTTCAACTTGAAGTTGAGACTCAAGAAGACGAACTGATTCAGGCAGCGAGTTCGAAGAGCTTGTGCCAGCAGTAGTGGCCAGTAACTCGAACACTACATCAAGACAAGACTTTTGGGTTCTCTCACTGTCGTCAAGATAGTTTTTATCAGCTTTCTTGGAGACCAACAGGGATGTCTCACTATCTTGAACCTTATCTGCATTACTTCCTTTACCATTGGATAACGTGGTACTGTTCTCCAATATTTTGTCCGCATTCTAAAAGAGAAACAAGCAGACACATCACATGTTTACCATGTTGTATATGAAACTCATTTTGGTAAATGAGTTTAGTAGTAAAGTGGACAGGATAACAGCATGAAACAAACATATATCTATGTACCATGGTCACTTTATGGTCTATATCATTCTAGTTTTTGTTGCCAAATCAAGATAAAGACACAGTTCAAATAGTATTTGTTCAAGACAAAGCAGAATAGACAGAATATAAGTGCGGGAAACTATAGAGCAACAACAACACTTGTAATGTGCATGACATGAGAACATAACTATTGAAACAGAAATCAACATAGAGCAGGTTACAACAGCAAACCAGCTAAAGAAACAGGTTTAAAACATACCTATTGCGCCATTGGAGTTTCAATTCCATCCTTCAAATTTGAAAATAGTTGGTATGAGTAAATACAGTAATGCAAGGGCAAAGGAGTATGAACCATAGCTACAGAACCTGACCTGAGAACAAATCTTCTTCTCCTTTAAGCGTTGAGTTGGGATTCGGAGTAGTGGTCCTCGTGCTTTGGGCACTGCAGTTCCCTTAATAACTGCTCGTGTTTGGGTGTTCTGTGGTGGAGACGGTGCTGTGTCAACTAGAACTGGTTTACTATCTGCCGGGGTTGGGGTTCGAAGGGGTGTAGCTAGTTCTCTGTCCAACTGGGTAGGGGTACAATCTGCGAGAGTCTGGATTATGTGTGGTGGATCTGGTCCTTGGGCAAGTACAATCGTGGTTCTATCTACATCAACTAGTAGCACTATCTTTTCTGAAGACCGTGTTGTTACTCCCTTAGATACTGCCATCACCCTCTCCAATTCAAATGGCTGATAAACAAGAAAAGTAATTGAAAGTATAGACATTGTATGATAGACAAGTGCAATGGATAGTGGGGAATAAAAGAGGGCATGAAATAATTCATATTTATGTTGTCTAACCAAACAGGATAGCATGACACAATTTCACATATATGATGGCTAACTAAACAGGATAGCATGACACAATTTCACATTATGATGGCTAACTAAAAAAGATGAAAAGACATAGTTCAAAATATGAGACTATGTAAACAAGATGACATGATATAACTACATAATGTGTTTATTAAATAGGTTGGCATGCCATAATTCACATACAGTCACGGATAGAATGCCATAATTCAAAATATGATGACTGTAAACACTAAACAGGATGAGATGATATAACTATATGATGTCTTTATTAAATGGGTTGCCATGCCATAATTCAGATAGATATAGTGTATGTACTATGTAAACATGATGGCATGATATAATTCAAATATATGATTTATATAGTAAGCAAGTAAGTAGATGGCAATCCATATATGATGTAAAAACTAAGCAATGCAAGACAACATGCATGACATGGGTAATATAACCCTGCCAAGTTTGAGCATAGACCTCAGGGGGAAATAGGACTGGTCATCAGTCTCTGAATCCTCCTCTGAGGAGCTCTCTGTAACCAGTAAGATGTCTGCTTTAGCATGTAGCATTGTCTGCTCTGAATACCTTGTTTTCACTCTAGATACTTCCATCACCGCTTCAAATGACTGATGCATAGGAAGAGTAGTTGAATAGACAAACATTGTCGACAAATGGAACACGTAATACAAAAAAATGATAGCATGATATAATTCACATACATGATGATTGGCTAAACAACACGGCATTGCATAATTCACATATATAATGCCTTTGCAACAAGATAGCATTGTATAATTCACATATATAATGTCTTGCAACAAGATGGCAATGCATAATTCACATATATGGTAATTAGACACTGAACAGGTGGCATTCACACAAAGCATGTCTAAACTAATCAAATGACATAGCAATCCGAGACACCATACACACGATATGAGCAACATAACCCTGCCAAGTTAGAGCATACACCTCGAGGGGGGGGGATAGGACTGGTCATCTGTCTCTGAATCCTCCTCTGAGGAGCTATCCGTAACCAGCGAGATATGCGCTTCGTCATATAGCATAGTCTGCTCTGAAGACCTTGTTTTCACTCCAGAATTTGCCATCACCATGTCAAATGGCTGATGCACACGAAGATCAGTTTAATGTACTAACATTGTTGACAAATGTAATATGTAATGAAAAAAAAGGATGGCCTGATATAATTTACATATAAGATGACTGGCTAAGCAGGATGACATTGCAAAATTCACATATATGAAACCTGGCTAAACAAGATGGTGTTGCATAATTCACATAAACGATGAATAAACTAAACAGATGGCATTCACACAAAGGATGTCTAAACTAAGCAGATGACATATTTGATGTATAAAGTAAGCAATGCAAGACACCATATGCATGATATAACCAACATCAGCATGCAAGTTAGAGCGAAGACCTCAGGGGGTAAATAGGAGTTGTCTTCTTCTTCTGAATCCCCCTCAGAATAGATATCTTCCTCTCGATTACAATCGGAAATGCATGGAGGGGGGGCTGCCTTTGCGCCTACCATGGAGTGACATTTGCATGAAATTTTATTGCCACGCAAGGCTCGTCTCTTTTGCTCTACATGTTTAGTTCCATTGTTTACAATAACTGTCATGCATAGGAATAAAACATAGTGAGATTATGTAAGGAGTGTATGCAGAAATCTAGAGTGATGGTAGAAACCTGTGGATAGACCCAAAACCAATAATAGCAGGCAGATAATGGCTTCAGTTAAAAAAATACAGATAATGGCTTCTTTACTATTTGTTTCCCACCCAACATGAAACTCATAGTAGACACCGGAGATTAACCAGGTAGTAGATAGATACTATTGATTGCGGCCCCGATATGTACCCCACAACCATTTAAAAACTCAAGTTTGACCATTAGTTTGGAGCTGAGTCAGAGTCTAATCGGTGAACAGGACGATAAAGTAGCATGTAATATTAACCGATGCATAACGTAAGCAGACACGAAAGAGTGCGACCTCTCTTGCGGACCCGTGTAGTCCTCGAGGTCATCTGCTCGGTTGATGATGGTAATGCAGTTTTCATGGCTGCCGACGGCGGGGAAGAAGATCTAAGGCGGCGAAAGACAGTCTGGAGGCCGGATCCCTGCTGTGCTGGACCCTTCTGTCGTTGGAGCAGCTGAGCTGGGGTGGACGACGACGCAGCAGGAGCGGGACAAACCACGCAAGGTTTTCTTTGACAACTTTCTGTAAGAGAAGTAATTCTTTAAGGGCTCGTTTGAATTGGAGGATTCCAACAATGCAGGGATAGGAAATAGACAGGAATAGGATAGGAATGCACGTGCAAAACAGAGAATTTAAAAACACAGGATTTCTGCCAATCTGGGTGTTTGATTCACAACAATTGGAAGATCACATGATGCAAAGAAGCATGGTGAGATTAAGTCAAACCACAAGAAAATGTACGATTATAATGCTATTATGCTACTATATCTTAGTCTTGTGCTTCATGAATAGGAATTTGAAAAGGAGGACAAGTGAAAATTAAAATTCCTACGCTTTTTATTTCAGGAGACACTAATGGAACAAATCCGTGCGCTCAGTGGACAATATATATATAACATGTAGAGTAAAAAAGAGATGCAACAAGTGCACAACCTCTTTGGCGAAGCCATGTCGATCTCAGCGTGATTGGGTTGTCCGGTGAGGATGCTCCCGCTGACTTTGCTGTCGGAGGAGGGGAAGAAGATCATAGGCGTCTGGAGATGGAACCCGAGGTACTACTCCGCTGTGATGGAGGGTTTCATCGTTGGAGCAGCTCCGGTGAGTTGTACGACGCCGAGGCTGAAGCAGGACAAGAGAGACAATGAACAACGTTAACCTGAGTGGAATTCTAATAGCATCTCCAATACACGACGTAAAATACATAACCATGAAGTGCTAGATGTAAAATACATCTGCCACTCATCTCTGAACTTAACTGTCGAAACTGAACTTAACTATCGAAACTGAACTTAACTGTCGAAACTGAATTTTGTTGTCGAAACTGAATTTTGCTGTCGAAACTGAACGCACTAGCAAGGTGAGGCTACACATCGGTCGACTGACTTTTTCATCTCTGGTCAGTCGATTTTGCAGCCATTGGATACGAAATCAAGGGCATGCGGTTCATCTTCAACCTCCACCCCCCTGAGCCGCCAGCCACCACCGGCCAAACAGAAGCCCCCGCCGCCCGTGGCCGGCGGTGCGCCGCCCCGCCCGCCTCGAAAACACTCCCCACCGCCGGTCCGCCGCCGCCCCATCCATCCCTCTAGCCCCCCCGTGCCGAGCTTTTTCTCCGGTGATCCCCACGCCACTGCGCCGCCACCGCCGGCGACCACCGCCCCCACCCTGAA
>NC_057807.1:565747811-565751130 GCF_018294505.1 Triticum aestivum
CCCCCTGAAAATCGACTGACCCAAAAGTCGATTCAGTCGACTGAAGTGTAGCTAAATCGAAGCAGCATCGCAAGCAAGAGCAAGAGCGCGAGCAGCAGTGCGAGCAATAGCAATAGCAATAGCAAGAGCAGACCAGGCAGGGGACCAAGAGCAAGAGTAGAGGAGCAGCGCGAGTGAGAGCTAAAGCAACAGCAGTTCCTACTGATGTGGACATCGCCGCTGAGGGAGCAACGTCATGGAGGAATTGGCCGGCGACACCGCCGTGGGTGGAGCCGCGCCGTGTCGGCTCGGGACCGAGCACCAGCAGCACCATCAGATCGAATCAAGAAGAAAATGCGGTGATTATTGTACAACCTCTTTGGTGGCGCCGATTAGGCCGCAGCTTCATCCGAGGAAACGACGATGATGATGATCTTCCGGTGGTGCAGGTGAAGACGGTGGTGTGGGAATGGAGGTGGCGCGAAAGACGAGGGGAACATCGGGGCAGCTCCTTGAAGGTGGAGGACGGGGTGGCTGAACCGGCGGGACCCCGAGATCAACGACGGATCCTCATCTGGTATGGTGGATGAGGGACGTCGAGGTGTTGCTGTGGACGACGTCGTCGGGGAAGAGGCTCCGGCTGGGTGGCGGACGGAGCAGGGTGTGGGGCTTCGTCGCGGGTTTTCGCGGCCTTGGTGTACAAATGGGTGGGCGGATGGGATGGCAGTGGGGAACCATGGCTTAGGGACGTGCTTGTCCGAAATGTGGGGTAAGTTACAAAAGTACCCCCACCGATTGAGGCGCTTCTTTCAGTTCAGGGGTACCACGGGCATTTCACGTGTCGGGATTTCACAGTAGGTGGGAGTTTTCGCGCGCGTTGTAATTTCGGAATAGCAAGGCATAGGTTGATATGGAGGGAGTTGTCGGAGCACGACGAGACAAAGATATATCTTAAATATTTTGGGCTAACAAGGCGCGGGTTGAGATTTCCGGACAAGCCTAACGTGTAATGTACCAAATCAATGCACACTACAAATGTCATTCAAAACTTTGAAATCATGTTATGTTCAATTAAAATATTTCGCTCCGTGTATAATGCATGCAACCTACTACTCAAATGAACGTTTTAGTGCATTCCGAACGTATATACTACCGCTTCAATATGAACTAAATTTGAATTCGTTTCTCTATTTGAATAAGATCTACAGTAATGATTGTTGTGAAGTCAAAGCATTTGAATTCGTTTCTTTGTTTTAATAAGATCTACAATCATCATTATTGTCAAGTTAAACCATCGTTTGTGTATTATCTTCATAGCACACCACATGATTAGTCTCGAGTTACATATGAACTATGTGTACTATATGAACTCGAACTCGATTTTTTGAATCCACTTTATTTTGATTTCAAATCACACTACATTTCTAGCTCTAGCTAGATCTTCATAATCTAAACCATGTCTCATATGTATAATGTGTTTATCACATTATGTGCCCCGCCCCCTACGCCTACAAGTATTTAGATGTGAGTTGCAAACACCACACATTACCACAAATTCAAATAAAATGTGAGAATGTTTGATATATAGTATTGTTTAGATTGTTCGATATTTAGTTGTAAGCTGCAAATGCCACACATTATCACAAATTCAAATAAAATGTGAGATTGTTTGATGTATAGTATGGTTTAGATTGTTCGGCATTTAGCTATGAGTTGCAAACACCATGCATTATCACATTATGGTATAACATGTGCACAACATGTGTATCACCACTATATTCATGCATGCATATGTTTAAGACACTATGATCTCCTATTCAAATATATGAATCCGCTTTCATATCAAATTATGATCTTTGTTAGTCTCTTACACCCACACAATCCTCTAACCTTTGTAGCTACCACTAACTTTCTCTCGTGCATCCACACGCCCTCCTCGCCCTCCCCCTCCCTCGGCATTCTATCCACCGGGCACATTCATTTTTTTCTTTAGGTCGTTCTCCCAGAGTCTCCACAACTCCTTTCTGACACACACTGATCGATAAACCTCTCCAACGATGCCTGCCTACAACATACACACACACCTTCAATCTCCTCCTTTATGTGTCCTTGCCTCGTGTCTCTCATACGGTCAAACTCTCGCCCCTCTTTTCATCGATCTCACAACCGCACACTCCTCCCCCTATCTAGCTAGTAGCTGGGCCTCTCACACCACCTCCTAGCTCCATTCTCTCTGTCTATCCATCTCGCTGGGCCTTATTTGCCTCTAACAAATGGACGTACACCGGCCCATCTCTCGCTATACATATAGCTAGCTAGGTCCTTATAACTCGTTTTTACCCACGCGTCGATCGATCTACCTCATTAGTTGTGTCTCTCCCTTCCTCCGATAAACAACAATTGATCTACCGATCTAGTTAGATTTGCTTACCAAACACATGGTTCCCCTTCATCATCCATGGATGCATCCCGACAGATCAATCATGCACATGCACACACAGAAACACATCCCCACTCTTATTGATAACATTGCAATTCCACCCACAGTTTGTCTAGTAGGCCTCTCCCACCATCTTTGAGAAGCAACTCCATCACCCATCCAGCACTCTACCCCTCTCCCTCCCTCTCTCTCTCTCTCCTCCCTCTCTCTCTCTGTCCCATCATATTTCCCGTCCTTCAGTTATGTATGGATGTCGACCGATCTCCCTCAAGACATAGCTGGGTCTATCCTTCTCAACACATATACGAGTCATTCTACCTCTATAGTTAGGCCTCTGCCTACCCCTCCCCCCACCCCCTCCCCCCACACACCGATACATCGAGCGCTCTAGTCATGTCTCCCTGCCACACACAAACTTGACATGTGCCCTCTAACGTTCCGATAGGCCAGTCGCCCTATATCTTTGACTTGCACACACACACAATTTCTATGGCTCTCTTCATCGATCTCGCACCCACCCACTTGATCCTCTCTTCGACTCTATCGATAGCTATGACCCCTCCCTCTCTTCTCGTGGATTGCCCGACCCTCTATGTATGATATGGATAGGCCTCCATTTCACACACATTGCATGCAAAATTTTGTTTGAGATGTCATCGACACATATTCCCACAAATAATTCACGAAATCAACCCCCACCCCACCCCCACCCCAAAACAAAAAACACTCACGAACGCGGTTTGTATCTCACACACACACACGTAGGTGGGTGACGTGCACGAAGAGAAGAGGTGCATGCACGGCGCCTGTACTCCTGTCTCTTTCCCAACCACACCCGCGCGGGTACACGGTGGAGCTCATTTCTATACGAAAAAGGCAGCCCACGTGGTAATTTGGCAC
>NC_057807.1:565751196-565762631 GCF_018294505.1 Triticum aestivum
CCCACCCCAAAACAAAAAACACTCACGAACGCAGTTTGTATCTCTCACACACACCCACGTAGGTGGGGGACGTGCACAAAGAGAAGAGGTGCATGCACGGCGCACGTACTCCCGTCTCTTTCCCAACCACACCCGCGCGGGTACACGGTGGAGCTCATTTCTGTACAAAAAAGGCAGCCCACGTGGTAATTTCTCACGGGTACTGGTTGTCCACTTGGTGGAGGGAGGATCATCTACCACGGGTGAAGAAACAAACTGCGACTTGACGCGTTATGTTAAATTAAAAAAAGAGGCAAACCATGTGGGGGCCTACCTTAGAGGCAAGGCTCTATACACTAGAGTAATTTTGATGTGTCCCATCAACTCGCAGAATGAGGAGAAGCTTGCTTAGTACGCCTTCTCCCCCGCCCACGGGCGCGTTGGCTCGCAGGATGAGGTGAAGCTTGCTCCGCCTTACGCCCGCTCCCTCGCCCATGTGCGTGGTGGCTCGCAGGACGAGGAGAAAAATTTACTACTCCCTCCGTTTACTCCTCGTCCCTACTAATACCTTGGTTATAGAGATTATATCATATTGTTTGGAATATATATGTACTTTAGTAGATTTCAATATGAACTACTAGTACATACTCCAAACACTGATGTATATAGACGTATTTTAGAGTGTAGATTCACTCATTTTGCTCCATATGTAGCACTCTCCCTTGCCCCTCGACCCTCGCCCACGTGGTGGATGTGCAGCAATTAGCCAGAACGATATATACCGCACTACCATTATTGCTCGACTTCCCGAAGAGGCGAAGAGCCAATCGCAAGGTTAATATTTTGGAGATGCCAAGCGCAAGGTTATAGGAGAACGAGTAGTAGGTGCCACGTCATTTATAAATAAAGTTTGTTTTTCTTCAGTGGCACGTACGCAATATGATAGGTTCATATGGAGAGAAAAGGAAACCGCTCCACTATATACATAGTCAAGACGGGCCAGCCTACACGGTTGCTTGCTGGGGTTGCTCTCTTCACACTCTCTCGCACAAAACGACTATGGCCACATCTCTAACATCCCGGCGGATCACGTTCGCTGGGGGAAGGGGTGGATGCTTAGTGTAGATGCGGTCGCTGTCGCCGACAGCGAAAACCCACTGTCGGCACGTCCCGATCAGGGGTCCCCGTCGTTCTCTCTCACAAAGCCGGTGAGGTTGCCTTCGTCCCTTGCTCGCTGCTGCAACATGGGCAGTTGCCACCTCCCGCCGCCCTCCACAAGGTTGAGCTACATCCCTCAGGTACAACTCCCTTTACAGCCGGCTTGCATCACTGCTCCAGCTGCCCACATCACTCCTTGTGGATATTTCTCTACTTCTTTGCCCCGCACATACCTCTACTGGCTTCTACGTACTGTATTTGTGAATCAACTAGTCCCAGTAATCTTATTCTAATCACGCTTCTTCAATTTCTTTGCCACAGGGATGCTCATCTCGATTTTGGTGAAACTACACAAAATGATTCAATGGTCAAAAGGTTGCAAACTTCATTTATTAGGAAGCTCGAACGTTGCCAGCAAATTGAAGCCTGGTTAGGGTTCATAGTTCAAGTGCTAGGGACTGCATGGATCATTTTTTTCTTTAGCTGCCTCTGTTCCAAAATAAGTGTCAACTTTAGTAGTAGTACAACTTTGTACTAAAGTTTGCACAAATTTGAGACACTTATTTTGGAACGGAGGGCGTACATATTTGCTATGATCTGTCAATCATTGAGATGCAATAGCATGCATGTTAGTCTCCTTTGTATTTGATGAAATGTTGCAACGGGCAACCTTGGACGCAAGATACATGTAATAGAAGCTGGAGGCTTCATAGCATTGTACAAATTTATCTTGCTGATAAATTACAGTACGTACTATACTAGTACTTCGTCCATTCCTAAATATAAGTCTTTGTAGAGATTTCACCATGAACTACATGCGGATGTATATAGATGCATTTTAAGTATAGATTCATTCATTTTGTTCCGTATGTAGTTCACCTAGTGGAATCTCTACAAAGACTTATCTACTAGTAATAGCTAGCCTCCACTACTAGGAATTCTCTATCCTCTTCTTGAGCCACATCATCAAAATTAATGTAGCCGTTAGATGAACTAAATTAGTCCATAATAGCCGTATGATCTAGACATTGAGAGGCTCCACACTAAGCCACATGCAAGCATGCAGAAATACCATGGCATGCATGTGAGTGGGTTTTAAATCACATCAACATGTCTGCGTGCAAGCATGCACCGGTAGCATGCTTGTAAGTGAGCTTTTAAGTCCCATTAACATGTCAAAAAGAAAAATATAATCCCATTATGCAGTAGGAGTTGGCTGATCTTTTTTCCTTACGTGGGATGATCTAAATGATGATGGGAGTTTATTTAGTTTGGCTACCACATTTGTCATGCGGTTATAGAGTTTTTTTAGTTCTATGAAATCTACAATTTTGCGCACAGAGATATACGGCTATTCCGCGGCAACGCGCGGGGACTCATCTAGTAATATTTAGGAATGGAGGGAGTACTATGTAAAGAGTTAGCTATTGCATGGTGTCTAGAAAATATGGTGATAGTGTGAGGTGGGCCATGTAATCACTGAGCCTGCGTGTTTTCACTACTCTTGCACTCCTCCATTGTAAGAATGGAGAAAATTGTAATCTAGTAGTACCTCCTTTCGCCGAAAGCATGGGACATCCAGCAGTCCTACCACCTCAGTAATAAAGACCAATGAGCCGTCAAATCACATAGACCCAGCAGTAAGTTGGACGGATGAAGCAACCATCACTCTTGCGCCAGTGAGAGGTCGCGTCCACTCTGCCCGGGCATGAATGCGGCACCGATTCTTTGGAGCGGTGCTGACCGTTTTGGGCGGGAAGCGCGCGCGGGCGATGGAGGGGCTTTGGGTGGGCCAGGCTGGTTAGGAGTGGGCATGGCAGCTATCCGCATGTCCCTACCGGACATGCTCGAAAACGAGAGGATGCACCAACTCTCGCGGCTAAAATCGTACGCTACACACCATCTCTCTATAGGAGTAGGTCGATATGTCGCTCTCTCTAACACACACACACTGTTAAACACACACACACACACACATGCACATGCACATGCATGCACCTTGGTCCCGTTGCACCTTCTAACATGACTTATTACACCTAGACAGAGGGAGTAGTAAGTATACGAGATATGGTGGCACACTGACTTAAGTCGAATACAAGTGCCCAAAATTGTGTGCATGTTATAATAAGGATTCACTTAAAATAGTACGTGAGCGAACAGAGGGATCAATTGGGCAGTGTTCCCGAGTAGTAGCGAGATGTGTGAGGTAAGATACACCGCTGGCGCTTTTAATTTTTCTTATTAATTTGTTTGTTTCACCCTCTGATTGGTGGGACCCAACGTACTACGTGGAGAGAGGTAAGGTGACTGAAGCTGCATTATTTCTGCACCACTGTGGATAGTCTTATCACCAAAGCCACATGCCACGATTATGATTGAAATCCCAATGACTCCCACACACACACACACAAAAAACACGGCATGTTTGTCACACGAATGCAGGAATGTATAAAAGGTTATTTTCCTCTTGTTGAACATAACAGGAGGGTTGTGTAGCTGGTTAGCCTGTTCGCTCATCAAACTTGAGGTCTCGGGTTCGATAACTACACTTGAGCATAATTTGTGCCAGGAGGATTCTTTGACTGGTCAAAATGGATGGATACAGAGCTATACGATCTCATAGTGACCGTAGTGACCGTATAATCACCTCATCACATATAAGCTACAACCTCGGCACTTGTTTTCTAGGGTTTGCACGCTTCACACTCTCTCTCCAGTATATATATATACACACACACACACACACACACACGCTGGAGCCTTAGCGCTTGTAGTTGCTCTCTTCAAACTCTCTTGCCCTCTCCAGATCTAAACAAGACTTCGTTGGCCTCTCTCTCCCCTCACTGCTGCTCAAAGAGCCGGTAGGATCCGTCCGCCGGGAAGGGAAGGAGGCTTAACGTTGTTGCCGTCGGCGAGGGAGGGAATCCACTACTGGCGCAGCTGTTCACTTTCACCCAGCAGCGGTGCGGGAGGGCCTCCGACCCCTTCTTCTTCGCCGTCGTCTCGTCGCCCACCGAACCACGCCCCAAGAACCTTAAGGTATAATTTACTTACTCCACATGCATTGCTCTAGCTGCATGTATACCATGTATCTAGGACATGGTTCAAAGAGGAAAGGAGTGGGGGAAAGTAGTGGGAAAAGTTGTATATAGCATGAATCTAGGACGTGGTTTAAAGAGGAAATGAAGGGGGAAAGTTGTATAACATGAATCTAGGACGTGGTTCAAAGAGGAAAGGAATGGGGAAAAGTAGTAGGGAAAGTTGTATTGCATAAATCTAGGACGTGGTTCAAAGAGGGAAGGAAGGGGCGAAAGTACTAGTACAGACTGGCTAACCAGCACCTACGTTGGTCGAAGAGGGAAAACAATGACAAACGCAGTACGCACATCTGTAACGAACCGATCTTTTGTTTTGGGGGACAAGGCTGTAGAGTTTGAGCAGGACTAGATTTGCTGCGCTCACATAGGGAAAGGTGTCTAAAGATAAAAAACTGGGACCAACACAAATATGCTCCTTGGTTGTTTGTTCTTTGTTGCAACGGACTATGCATGACCACAGTACATCGGTAGATGCACATGGTGCTGGTGCATCCACTGTCCCGTGCAACTCATTAGCCGTTGTTAATCTAAGGCCCTGTTTGGTTAAAAACTCCCTAGTCCCTACCTGCTTGGTTCCAGGGACTAAACATGGACTAGAGGTTATTAAATGACATGCTAAAAGACCATGTTACCCCTAGTAATGAACTAATAGAGGCAAGGTGCGATGCGTGGCAGGGGCAACTGTTGGAAAATGTCCCAAAAAGACTCCCTCGGGGTCTTCTTCTTTTAGTCCCAAATGCCCACTTTTAGTCCCTAAAAGTCCCTCTTGTTTGGTTTACATGGGACTGACACGGAGTTTTTTTAGTCCCTACACCAAAATGTCCCTGTAAACAAACACCCTCTAATAATGCCGCTGGAAAATTGATGCAATGCCACAGTTAAAAGCAAATTACATGTTCAACGGATTTTATTGTTAATATAATCTCTATGTTAATATTAATCAATGCCACCATTTGAGAAATGCTACTATCGCTTTCTTTCCAATTTAGATAAGGTAGATGGTTCTTTTTGTTGGCTTCTGTGTCATCCACCGTTATTGACCACTAATTGTTTCCTTTGCACCTTTGTGTAAACAGGGTTATCTACTTCACCTCGTTGACATTGTGACCTTTTGTTGCACTGCACAAAACACTTTTGTTTTAAGAGTGTTTTGTGCAGTTCAACCAAAATGTCACACCAACAATGTTGCTTGATTGCTTGATCTTAGTGGAACTGCACAAGAGGAGATCTTACTTCTCATCCGTGTTGGCAAATTTGGTTCAGATCTTCTTCTTGTGAGTTGTTTGAATTCTACATCATGAGAGGTCAGTACTAGCCTTCTTTCACACGATTCTGCAGTGTGCTTTCATATGTTGTGCTACTTGTATGATAATGTTGCTTGATTTTAGTGAACTGCGCAAATGGAGATAAGACTTCCAATCTGTATGTGCACCGTAATATCCCATTGAGGTAAGATAAGGATATTTCACAACTGTTGGCTTGTATATTGCCACTTTCATCAAAAAATTAATGTCATTGTTTAGTGCTATACTTGTGATCCCTAATTGACATGCCAAATCTTACATTGAAGGCGAAGCTTGTCTCTTATTGAACCAAGTGATGAAGGGGAAGAACAAGCGGAAAAACAAAAATCAACTCCCGGTGCTGTAATGAAGCACTGGAATTGTGATGACACAAATAATGATATACTTTTGCATCTTAATTTATTGCTATGGCTGGAACGAGCAATTGTTTTGCCACTGATTTGATGACACTCTTAATGTAATACATAATTATCTCTACTTGTGCAAACAGGGATCTTCGTTGAAGATACCATATATATTAGTGGAACTACACAAAAAGATGTTGGAAACATTAAACTAATCGAGGAGTATATAGTAAGCATGGCCACCACAGTAGATAGCAACAGATGGTTCCAGAGAAGTGCTTGATCTGTATGCTCTACACAATAAGCCTCCTAACAAAGGTTGGTACTCGCCCACTAATTCATCCATATGATTGAGCTTTGTCATCTCTATTTGTGTTGTGCTACTGTTTAGATACTGTCATGAAAAAGTGGTATTGTCCTTGAGAAGTGCTTCATCTGTGCTGTTTTAAATATTTCCTTTCCTTTTTTTCGAGCAAATAGGGATGCTAGCATTTAGCTGTCCTCTTGTCTTTGCACAACAGGATCATCTTCCTCTGAAGAAGAATATGGAGTACGTGAAGTGACTAGTTCCGATTATGCCAGGATGAAGAAGCCCTGTCTATCTTCTCATCAGAAGGAGTAGTCGAAGGATGGTTACATTACTCCCCACAAGACGAAACTAACTTCAGCTCAGAAGGACTGATAAATCCCCATTTTTTGCTGTGATGCGCGAGTACAATGTTGTTCTAGGATTCTCATCAGAAGGAGGAGTTGAAGGATGGTTACATTACTCCCCACAAGACCAAACTAACTTCAGCTCAGAAGGACTGACAAAAATCTCCATTTTTTTGCTGTGATGCGCGAGTACAATGTTGTTCTAGGATTCTTTCTGCTGAGTTCCATTTTTCTAAAAGTATGCTCTACATGGACCATGTAGGTGCCTGTTTAAACTATCAATTCATAGTATAGTTTGCTTTATACTAATCACTTTTTTTGTATTTGTGCAAACAGGGGTGATTAGCTTGATTTCAATGGGAACTGCACAAAATGTTCATGAATACATCGAATCATTCATTTCCACCACAAGAAAGGAGGTGCCGATAAGTTCAAGGCGTTGCAACATATAAGGGCGAAATCATACAAGCTACGCACGAATTTGGTTGATTTTGGTGGAACTGCACAAAAAGAACAGCTGATTTATTTAGCACGAGGTGCCATGTCAATGTCCGAACTGATGGCAAACCCTGCCCATTCCACAATCGTAGGCATTTGATATTTTGGAATGGGACAACCTTGTCAAATTTTGCTCATTGATTTTAAGACATGCGTTTGATATTTTCGAATGGGACGCCCATGCTGTCAGCAGCGTCGATCAATTTTTTCTTTATTCTTTAGTTGTGAAGTAAATATTGCCTCTGACATGTGAGTTGCTGAGATGCATAATCATCAATTGTTTTGAATGTTCTCTATGAATTGCTAGCCCTGTGTGTTTGATTGCAATGTACAGAAACACTAAAAAGCTTCTCAAACTCTTTGTACTCCTTCTGTTCCTTTTTACTTCGCACATTGTGAAAGTGCATACTTTTTTGTATAAGATTCGTCAAAGTAGAGATACTTTGACTGCAGACAAAACTTGTATAGAAAGGACCGGAGGGAGTACATGTGAAACTGCTGCAAATGAGGTGATCACCCTGGGAATAATGCTAGTACGTATTGTTTTGCATGTTCATCCAATGCCAGTGATACAGGAATTCGAACTAATCGAAATAAATTCATTCATACACGGTCGGATTTAATATAAATATGCCGGATTTCATTACATTTCATACATTCTTCAACTGAAAAGGGGTGCGCTGGAGGTATAATTAATTAACCGAAGCTACACACCTGTGTCCCATTGAGCCGAACAGAAGCTTCACTGACTTAACTGCAGGTGCAGTTGCGTAACTGACATGTGGCCTGTTGTGCCAACGTGTCAGTCAACCAACTGCACCAGCAGTTAAGTAGAAGCAGCGTTCTTCTCCAGCGCAGCTCTCCGACTCCACGTCACCGCAAAGAAGCTAATCGGCCATCAATGGTCAACCCGCCTAGCTTGTCTTCAACCAGAGGGTAACAGCGGTGGCCTTACTTGGACCCGAGCTGCGGCGACCTACCATGTTCTACTCTTCCTTGTTTTCTGTGTGGCGCGGCCTCGTTGGCAGCGGGGCGGGGCCTCGATGGAGCCGACGATGTCCTCTGTCTCGTTGTCAGCGGGCGGCGCCTCGGCGGAGTGGTGGAAATCCTCCCCCACATTGCCGGCAGGGTGGGGCATCGGCTAAGCCGATGTCCTCTGCCTCGTTGTTGGCGGGGCGGGGCCTCGGCGGAGCCGGTGGTGTCCTCTGCCTCGTTGTTGGCACCGCGGGGCCTCGGCGGAGCAGGGCCTCGTCGACGCCAGTAGAGCGGTGACTCGTCGGAGCCGGCATTGTCCTCTGCCTCATCCTCGGTCTCGCCAAACAACGCCTTGGCCGCTTCATCGCCCTCTTTGTAGGCGGCCGCAGCCTCCGCTACCCGCATGCGGTACCGCCAGCGCTCGAGGCGGCCCTTACGGGCGGAGCAGTACGAGTTGAGCATCGCCCCCTGCTCTGCCCGCTCTGCGGTGATCTGTTCCTACCCCTGCAGGTGCTCCTGGAGGAGATGGTGGTTGTAGGCGGCGTCGACCTGCGCCTCCCGGAACTGCTCCTCACGCATCTGCCTCACCGTGTCCATATATTGGGCACCGGCCTCGCTAATGGTCATGGTGCAATGCACTGGCAAGGATGGCGTGGAGGAGGGGGTTGGCGCCAGATCGTCGACTACCATGTTCTCCATTGGGACGTCGTCATCCTCCGGCTGCCTGCCGGCCAGCCGTCGGCAGCAATGGCTGCCATATCCTTGTGATCCGTCGTCCGCCCGTCCCAAAGAGTGCTGGAGCGCGAGGAAGCCATGGTGGGCAGTAGTGGTGTGGACAGGAGAAAGGGAACGGATGCGGATGACTGCGGCTATGGCAAGCGCAGCAGATTATATAGCAATGGTGGGCGGCGGAGGGACGGACATGTGGCACCGGAGTAGCCGCCTCGGCAACCGCATATAATTAATGTGGGCGGCAGATGGACGGACAGACAACACTTGTGTTGTTTGAAGGTGGAGCAATCGCTTGCACCGGGAAGCGGGGCGGGCGGAGCTGACTGTTTCGGGCAGAAAGTGCGCGCGGGCGAGGAGATGACTTTACTTGGAGGGGATGACAATGGGGACCCACCAGGGCCATAGCCTACCATAGCAAGTGCATCCTTATTATATACTGGTATGTATGCATGTGCAATGCACGTCTTAAAACAATGGAGTGATTTTGGAGTGTGACTCAAAAAAATATAATGGAGTGATTTTGATAAATGGAATTCCACCCACAATTGTTTTTAATATTCATACAAAAAAGTGTACATTCACATCTAAAATACTGGAGGTTCATTAAAAAACTGTATGTTACTCTATTATTTTTTCTTCCCATTCTCCTCCCAAACCTTCTTATCTGGGCTCAAGTCGTCATGCGCTCAAGCAGTAAAACATAGCCCGTGAGGCATCGCATATGGGCCTTTTTTTCCTGGAAGGGCCACGTGAATATTCTAGAACACAACAGAGGCAACACCATTCTATTGTTCATGGCGAATCCGGCTGATCTTAGCCCTTGGATTTTGGAGACCAACGGTTATGATTGATGCTCTCGATCCATCTCAAAATTGATACACTATATAGCAGTATATATATAGATATAGATATAGATATATAAAACAATAATTTATTTTGCTTCCTCCTGGTTTCCTGACATCACGGTCCCACACCATTGTCAACCTATGTACTAGTCAATAAACGAGAGAATTGCACAAGAAGCGGCCGACAGCTGGGACCAAGCAGCTCGAGTAGTATTTGTGTTTTTGAGGTGTGAGCACTGCAGAGTTTTTCGATGTTTAGCCCAAATATTAATTTTTCTCCTCTGAACAATAATGAAAACATCACTGCAGGTATTAACCGGGCGGGCTGTGGCCCGTCTAGCCCAGGCCAGATATCCAGCCCAGATATTAAATTTTTTCAAGCTGAAAATGGCTAGCCCAGCTATACTTTTTTTTAGGAATACCCAGGCAAGGTCAAGTTGTTATCCTCCGTTCCGCTGGGCTGCAAATCTTTCCTAGGAGGGATGCATTAGGCTTAACAAGAAAATGGGCTTTAAGAAATAATAAATGGGATGTAATTATAAAAACTGGGCAGTAACTATAAAAAAATGCACCAAACACGTAATTACTTTATAAAATTTTATTTTTGGATATTGAAAATTTTAATTTCATTAATTGTTGCGAGCGCAATGTTTCGTTGGATTTTTACGTAATATAAATTTATATTGAAATTGTATTTAATCTGACTAGAAATTTCGGGATAAAAATATTTCGGATCCCATCAAAATGTGGGAAATTTTATTGAATTCTGTTTTGAGCGGTTGGTTGAAATGGGCTGTACTTTTAACAAACTGTAAATGGGCTGTAGTAAATTCTATTAGAATTCAAAAATGGGCTGCACATTCTTACAAATCTCAAATGGGCTATAAGTTCTCTGCCACACACTTCTGGCCTTACTAAGTTGATGCGTCCCCTAAAAAAACAGAGTTGACGCGTATGCAAGGCTTTGTCAACTTATAGTCAACACGCGGTTCTAGCAGCAGTGGCCGTTGGATGTCTATCCAACGGATGCCGTGCTTCTTCTTCAATCTCAGATATTCTAGCTTCACCCACCCAAAAAATGATTCCTCCCCTTGACATCTGGGGCGCACCATTTTGGAAGCTGACCTGTGGGCCTACTAAGTTGACGTACCAAGGGATTTGTCAACTTAGTCAATAATAAATGATTCTAGCTGCAGTTACCGTACGATGTCCATCCAATGGACGTCATGCTTGTTCAACCTCTGGTCTTCTTGCTCCAGCCGCCCAAAGCAGCGCCGGTCGTGCCGCCTGCTCCTGCCTCTCGTGGCTGGCTGTGCTACCGCGGAGGCCTCACCGCCCCTACTACTCCCATCGCTAGCCAGGCCATCCCTCCACTCACCCACACCCCCTGTTATTCTGCGGCAACGACAGCGCAGCTGAACCAGTGAACCCGCGCACTCCTCTCCACGTGTGCATCCACTGCCGCGTATTCCCCGTCTCCGCTTCATCCCCTTCCTAGGCCTCGCCGTCGTCCACCGCCGTGGTGCTCTCGGCGCGGCGTGGTCAACATGGTCAAGGAATGACTTCCATCGGGCGTGGACTGTACGTGGAGAAGCTGACAGCTGGGTCCATGGCAACCGCAAGGAAGTGCCTCCTTATTACGTGCGAAATAATTATTCCTCCACCTGACAGCGGGGACCCACCGAACGGGCCACCGTATTTCGCAAAAAAAATGATTCGCCCCTGACTGCTGGGACCCACCAGCTACATCTTTGCACGCAAGGAAGTGCGTTTGGGAAAAAAACTATTCGCCCCCTGACTGCTGGGACCCACCAGCTACATCTTCGCACGCAAGGAAGTGCATCCGGG
>NC_057807.1:565763066-565841307 GCF_018294505.1 Triticum aestivum
TTCGCCCCCATGACTGCTGGGACCCACCAGCTACATCTTCGCACGCAAGGAAGTGCGTCTGAAAAAAAATGATTCGCCCCCTGACTGCTGGGACCCACCAACCACACCTTCACACGCAAGGAAGTGTGTCCGAAAAAAACCGATTCGCCCCCGTGACTGCTGGGACCCACCAGCTACATCTTCGCACGCAAGGAAGTGCCTGACATTCGGGACCCACCTGGTCGAAGCATATGTAGCATTGTCATTCTGGTCGCGAACGTGTACGTACATACTGGTGGATGTTGAGGCGCGCACGTGTCGTAGTAGTGGTGCGCACGTGTCATAGTAGAGGCGCGCACGTAGCATGTACACGTACGTACAGCGGCCAGGGTGCAAGAAAGAAAATACGGCCACGTACGTACATACGGGCGGGGTCTCGAACGCCTACTCACGCATACATACGACCAGGCCTCGTGTACATGATTGGGTCGGAACGGAGAAACAACATCGTCGTCATGTTCATGGGGAGCCAACTGGCTGGCTCGGAACGGAATGCATCGTCGTGTTCATCGGGAGGGCTTGGACGGAACATGTGATGGAAACGAGGCATGGCGTACCGCAGAACGGAGGAAACGGCCTTGTGTTCGACCGGCCACGTTCGAAATGGGATCCTGTTCATCGGGAGGGGTCTGGCATACCGCAAAACGGAGGAAACGGACCTCCTACGGTCAAAACGGGGGTCCTGTTGATCGGGAGGGGTGTGGTGTACCGCAAAACGGACGAAACGGACTTGTGTTGGAGCGCTACGGTCGAAACGGGGGTCCTGTTGATCGGGAGGGGTGTGGCGTACCGCAAAACGGACGAAACTGACGTGTGTTTGAGCGCTATGGTCGAAACGGGGGTTCTTTTCATCGAGAGGGGTGTGGTGTATCGCAAAACAGGACTCCACGGGATACTGTTAATCTCCACCGTCGACCTCCTCCAGCCTCCACGGGCTACTGTCGACCTCCTCCATCCTCCACGGGCTCCTGTTCATCCAGCCTCCACCGCGCGCTACTCCACCGGCTACTATTCAACCACCCCTCCACGGGCACCCCTCCACTGTCTACTATTCATCGAGCCCTCCACACCATGGGGTCCTGTTCATCCAGAGGAAACGCCACCGATCACTGTTCATCCAACCCCCCGCAACACTCACTGTTCATCCAGAGGCAGCATCGATCGCCTTCAGTTAGCAGCAGTAGCGTGAAGGAATCGCTCGATCGCTCGGGTTCAGTAACACGTAGCCTACAGTGCACTCGCTCGGGTTCATTAGGCGACGCCTCGCTTAGGTTCAGTTAGAGCCCAACGCCTCGCACACACACGTGTACATGTATGAGAGAAACACGCATCGCTCGGCCCCCGACCACAAACCGTAACAGGTAACTCCCCGAAATTTTCTTCGCCCTCGCTTCTACCACAGTTTTTTCTGTCATGGATGGCCCAAAGAATGTCATGCAACTGCGTCTCCGGCCCACCTCGGACGAAAATCCCATTTTCTGTCATGATTTTTTGTCATAGAAGTAGGAGCCCACCACATCTATGATGATACCGGGTTTTGTCAAAATTATCGTCATAGAAGTGTCATAAGTATGATAGAAAAAAATTCATTCGGCCCAAAATGTCACGAATGTGTCTTTTTTTTGTAGTGGGGTCACCAGTCAGGAAGGGCAAGGATCGTTTACCCAGGTTCGGGCCGCGAGGATGCATAATACCCTAGTCCTGCTTTAGTGTCTATTTGAGTGTTCTTGGAGTTCTTGAGCTAGCTACGATGCGTAACTTGTCCAAGGATCTGAATCCCTCTCCAGTATGCCTCGGGCCTCCTTTTATAGTCAAAGGGGATTGCCACAGTGCCACATAGGAGGTGGAAAGGTGTACAGTGCCTAAGCTTATCGCTAGTCATTATGGGATAAGACACATTAAATGCGTCCCTGAGGTGTCCCCTTGATTTATTCGGGACGGAAACCAGGCCCGTCCCGTCCGTCGCCGCTCCATCTTGCGTCAACACACGTCCAGGCCAACGAGGCGTGCAGTGCCATGTAGGCTGGCAGGCTGCTGAGTTGGCGCGGTGGTAGGGTCTTCACGAAGATCTGCATGCCACCACGTAGGCGCTCACTGAGTTGGCCTAGAGGACTCTCGTCGACACGCAGGTGCCTTCCTAGTTGGTGGGCTGACAGCTGCATAGGAACGGCGGTGGAACCTTGGTGGATGTGGGTCTGGCTGTGGCCCCGCGGATGTCCTCGGCAAGGGCCTTGCCAGGGCCCCGGCAAGGGTCTTGTCGTGGCATTGCGGTCGTCCCCGACAAGGATCTTGCGGGAGGTCTCCTGGATTTCCTCGGCAAGGATCTTGCCGAGGATCGTCGTCTTCTGATCCTTGTCTTCACAAAGATCTGCATGCCACCACAGAGGTGCCTCCCAAGCCCTGGTTCCAACGTGGCCGATGGTGTTTGGAAACCTTGGGCTCAAGGGTGGCCCGCTCTGCTGGCATTGGGCAAGTTTCCCCGCCAAGGGTCTTGCCAGGGAAGCGCACCTCACCCTCTTGGTCTTTGTGTCTCTGGTCTTGGTATTGCTTTGACCGTCTTGCGGCTTTGATTCCTCCCTCTGCCCTGCTAAGTGTGGCCGTGGGTGCGGCTCTGACTGCACGTGCACAAGTAAGGGGTACAAAGGAGAGCCCCTACTTTAGTACACCGACAGGAGCCCCCGGGCCTAGGCCACACATAAGCGTGACACGTTGTTGGGCCAGGCCTAGAACGGTGTGCGGGCAGGCGTGGTGGATTTTACCGCTGTAATTTCTTTGTCCGCTGCGCTTCCTCACGACCGGCGTTGAATGCGTGACGTGGGGATCGTGTGCGGGGATGACCGAAGCATGCCTGTGTCATCCCGTAGTGAATAGTAAAGAGGCGGCTTGTGTGTCCCCTGAAAACCGCACGGCCACCGCTCATTTACTTTCTCTGTCTCGGAACCGTCGTTCCATGTTTCCCATTACGCTCGCCCCTTGCGCCACGTACGCCGCATGCACGGCGTGGGGTAGGTGATAGGCGCATGGAATATAGGAAGGCGCGCTTGTGGGCTGATACCCACGCGCCTTCAATTGGGTGAGGAGGGCAGTCGATGGCCTCGCCTGCTGCCACCTTAATGGGCTAGATTGGTTGAGAGAGACGGCTGAGCCTCGATCCCTCCCATTTATAAGGATGGGAGGGGGAGGGACGACACCCCTCAATCTTTCGTCACCCGCCTCCTCCCAACTTGGCTTCTTTCTTTCTTCTGCTATGGTGAGAGGGCGCGCTGGTGCTTCGACGGTGGCGACGAGGGTCTCCTCCCGACAAATATGCCCCTCCTTCCCAAGAGTTCGTGGCGGCAGAGCCAGCCACGAGGGGAAGGGGGAGGGGGCGTGGCCGAGATTGCCGTGGCGCTTGGGGAAGAGGAGGACAGGGCGGCACATCGGCCTCGCTTCCGCCGGCGGTCCCTCCCCCAATGGAGGGCAACGTTGGGGACCAGCCCTGCGAGTTCTTCATCAGGCTGCGCCGGCCAGCGCATCGTCATATTCGTCTCCCTACTCCATTTGCTCCGGAGATGGAGCTCGACCCGCCACAGACTCTGAGATTGCATATGAGGGGCTGCGGGAATAGCGGCACACGGGTTGATGTCGACTTCCCAGCCCCTCATGTCATGTATCTTCATCGCGGATGGAAGACCTTCGCTCGTATCCACAGCCTGACGGCGGGACTCGTTCTCTATTTCAAACTAATAGAGAACGGCCCGCTCTCCGTGAAGGTCTTTGGAGACTTTGGAACTCACCTAAAGTGCTGCGTGGAGAGCTCCTGTGATGACGGAGACTCTTCCTCGATCGGGAGTGACGAGGAGGATAGCGAAACAATGACAAGGGTGCCAGGTGGGAGGATGACGGGTCCGACTAGGCGTCGGGCACACAATCCTTGGGCGGTGCCGGCAGCAGCAGCATCTGCACCTGGCCCTTCCCCAAGCAAAGTGATTTGCGGGGGGTGGGGCCAACTCCTTGAACTTCTCAGGGTCGCCTCCTTGGGCGGCTGGCGTAGGAGGCCGAAGAAGATGAAGAAGGCGGGTGGCGGGCCGTCAGGTCGGAGTACGATGGCACCGACACCTTCGTAGCGTATTGCTGGCCCGCTACCTCATCTTTCGGCTCTTCTCCCGGCACCATCATCACGAGCCCTCTTCAGGACGGCCGCCAGGATGCTCTCTTGGTGTCTTCTGCTGCTCGTACCTCGCCCTAGGCTCTCCTTTTGCCCTTCTATCATCTTGTTCCGTTTCCTGGGAAGAGGGACAAGAAAGGGATTACGGGCATCTTATCTCTTTTTAGTTTGTAAGCCTACATGCCTTAGTCAAATTTAGAACTTGTAATCCCCTTGCTCATGCTTACATTCCATATGAACTGTACCTGTATGGGACGTATTAATGAAAAAGGGTGTTTGCCGGGTTCTTTGTGCGTGAGCGAGGCCCATACCAAGGAATAAATCCTTGTTATTTTTAAGATAAACCCTGTCGCCCGGCAACAGGCCTTGCCGTCCTCCCACTTCATTCGACCATACTCAGGCTCTTGGCGGAGGCAGGTGCAAATTAGGGTTGGGCCCTAGGCTTGCCTCCTTGTTTCCGCAACTACAACCGAGTTCCGATCCAGGAAAAGTCCTTAGATATAGGAAAAGGGGAGCACGGCAGCCTATGAGGAAAATGAGGTTTCATATGTCCCAATTTCATACGAAAATTCACAATAGGGGATGAAAAACTTATCTGAATCTGCAGTCCACCCCTGGCAACTCTGGCTTCCCGTGGTTGGACCCTTGTGTTTGCAGCCCTCGGCAACCTTGGTCTGCCGGGACCGGAGCGCCAACTTGTTCTCTTTCTTCCAAACAGCTCAGCAGAAATGTCCATGTACCCTGCGAACCAAAGAGGACGGAAAGGAACAGAGAGACGCATGCTACCTCTTGAGCATGCGTTGGTTTTTCCCTTGAAGAGGAAAGGGTGATGCAACAAAGTAGCATAAGTATTTCCCTCAGTTTTTGAGAACCAAGGTATCAATCCAGTAGGAGGCTCCATGCAAGTCCCTCACACCTACACAAACAGACAAGAACCTTGCAACCAACGCGATAAAGGGGTTGTCAATCCCTTCATGTCCACTTGCGAAAGTGAGATCTGATAGAGATAATATGATAAGATAAATATTTTTTGTATTTTTATGATATAGATTGAAAAGTAAAGATTGCAAAATAAAATAGATCGGAAACTTATATGATAGAGAATAGACCCAGGGGCCATAGGTTTCACTAGTGGCTTCTCTCAAGATAGCAAGTATTACAGTGGGTGAACAATTTACTGTCGAGCCATTGATAGAGAAGTGCATAGTTATGAGAATATCTAGTCATGATCAAGTATATAGGCATCACGTCCGCGACAAGTAGACCGACTCCTGCCTGCATCTATTACTATTACTCCACACATTGATCGCTATCCAGCATGCATCAAGAGTATTAAGTTCATAAGAACAGAGTAACACATTAAGCAAGATGATAGGATGTAGAGGGATAAACTCAAGCAATATGATATAAACTCCATCTTTTTATCCTCGATGGCAACAATACAATACGTTCCTTGCTGCCCCTGCTATCACTGGGAAAGGACACCGCAAGATTGAACCCAAAGCTAAGCACTTCTCTCATTGCAAGAAAGATCAATCTAGTAGGCCAAACCAAACTGATAATTCGAAGAGACTTGCAAAGATAACCAATCATACATAAAAGAATTCAGAGGAGATTGAAATATTTCTCACAGACAAACTCGATCATAAACCCACAATTCATCGGATCTCGACAAACACACCACAAAAAGAGTTACATCAAATAGATCTCCAAGAAGATCGAGGAGAACTTTGTATTGAGATTCAAAGAGAGAGAGAATAAGCCATCTACCTAATAACTATGGACCCGAAGGTCCGTGGTAAACTACTCACAACTCATCGAAGAGGCCTTGGTGTGATGTAGAAGCCCTCCATGATCGATTCCTCCTCCGGCGGAGCGCCGGAAAAGGCTCCAAGATGGGATCTCACGGGTACAGAAGGTTGCGGCGGTGGAAATAGTTTTTCGTGGTGCTCCTGGATGTTTTCGGGGTACGTAGATATATATAGGCAAAGGAAGTCGGTCAGGGGAGCCACGAGGGGCCCACGAGGCAGGGGGGTGCGCCCACCCCCCTAGGGCGTGCCCTACACCCTCGTGGCCTCCTCGGCTACTTCTTGACGTCCACTCCAAGTCTCCTGGATTGCGTTTGCTCCAAAAAGATCGCCCCCGAAGGTCTCATTCCGTTTGGACTCCGTTTGATATTCCTTTTCTGCGAAACACTGAAATAGGAAAAAAACAGCAAATTCGGCTGGGCCTCCGGTTAGTAGGTTAGTCCCAAAAAATGGTATAAAAGTGTATATTATAGCCCACAAATATCCAAAACGGATAATATAATAGCATGGAAGAATCAAAAATTATAGATACGTTGACGTATCAAGCATCCCCAAGCTTAATTCCTGCTCGTCCTTGAGTAGGTAAATGATAAAAACAGAATTTTTGATGTGAAATGCTACCTAGCATATTTCTCAATGTAATTTTTTTATTGTGGCATGAATGTTCGGATCCAAATGATTCAAAATAAAAGTTCATATTGACATAAGAATAATAATACTTCAAGCATACTAACTAAGCAATCATGTCTTCTCAAAATAACCTGGCAAAAGAAAGTTCATCCCTACAAAATCATATAGTTTGGTCATGCTCCATTTTCGTTACACGAGAATGCTCTCATCATGCACAACCCCGATGACAAGCTAAGCAATTGTTTCATACTTTAGTAATCTCAAACTTTTTTCAACCTTCACGCAATACATGAGCGTGAGCCATGGATATAGTAGTATGGGTGGAATAGAATATAATGACGGGGGTTATGTGGAGAAGACAAAAAAGAAGAAAGTCTCACATTGACGCGGCTAATCAACGGGCTAGGGAGATGCCCATCAATTGATGTCAACGCAAGGAATAGGGATTGCCATGCAACGGATGCACTACAACTATAAATGTATGAAAGCTCAACAAAAGAAACTAAGTGGGTGTGCATCCAACTTGCTTGCTCATGAAGACCTAGGGCATTTGAGGAAGCCCATTGTTGGAATATATACAAGCCAAGTTCTATAATGAAAAATTCCCACTAGTATATGAAAGTGATAAAACAGGAAACTCTCTATCATAAAGATCATGGTGCTACTTTGAAGCACAAGTGTGGAAAAAGAGATAGTAGCATTGTCCCCCTTTTTTTGGGCCTCTTTTTTTGGCCTTTCTCTTTTTTTATTTGGCCTTTCCTTTTTTTATTTGGCCTTTTTTTTATTTGGGACAACGCTCTATTAATGATGATCATCACACTTCTATTTATTTACAACTCAATGATTACAACTCGATACTAGAACAAAATATGACTCTATGTGAATGCCTCCGGCGGTGTACCGGGATGGGCAATGAAACAAGAGTGACATGTATGATATTATGCATGGTGGCTTTTCCACAAATACGATGTCAACTAAATGATCATGCAAGGCAATATGACAATGACGAAACGTGTCATAATAAATGAAATGGTGGAAAGTTGCATGGGAATATATCTTAGAATGGCTATGGAAATGCCATAATAGGTAGGTATGGTGGCTGTTTTGAGGAAGATATAAGGAGGTTTATGTGTGATAGAGGGTATCGTATCACGAGGTTTGGATGCACTGGCGAAGTTTGCACCAACTCTCAAGGTGAGAAAGGGAAATGCATGATACCGAAGAGGCTAGCAATGATGGTAAGGTAAAAGTGTGTATAATCCATGGACTCAACATTAGTCATAAAGAACTCACATACTTACTGCAAAAATATACAAGTCATCAAAAACCAAGCACTACGCGCATGCTCCTAGGGGGATAGATTTGTAGGAGAAGACCATCGCTCGTACCCGACCGCCACTCATAAGGATGACAATCAAAGAACACCTCATGCTTCAAATTGTCACACAACGGTTACCATATGTACATGCTACGGGACTTGCAAACCTCAACACAAATATTTCTCAAATTCACAATTACTCAACTAGCACAACTCTAATATTACCATCTTCATATCTCAAAACAATTATCAAGCATCAAGTTGATCATAGTATTCAATTCACTTCCTATGATAGTTTTTATTAAACCCAACTTGGATGCCCATCATTCTAGGACCACTTTTATAACCATAGCAAATACCATGCTGTTATAAAATACTCTCAAAATAATATAAGTGAAGCATGAGAAATCAATAATTTTTACAAAATAAAACCACAACCATGCTCTAAAAATATAAGTGAAGCACTAGAGCAAAATTTTCTAGCTCAAAAGATATAAGTGAAGCACATAGAGTATTCTAATAAATTCTGATTCATGTGTGTCTCTCCAAAAGGTGTGTACAGCAAGGATGATTGTGGTAAACTAAAAATCAAAGACTCAATTCTTACAAGGCGCTCCAAGAAAAACACATATCATGTGGTGAATAAAAATATAGCTCCAAGTAAAGTTACCGATAGACGAAGACGAAAGAGGGGATGCCTTCTGGGGCATCCCCAAGCTTAGGCTTTTGGTTGTCCTTGAATTATCTTAGGGTTCCATGGGCATCCCCAAGATTAGGGTCTTTCCACTCCTTATTCCATAGTCCATCAAATCTTTACCCAAAACTTGAAAACTTCACAACACAAAACTCAACAGGAAATCTCATAAGCTCCGTTGGTGCAAGAAAGAAAAACCACCACTTAAGGTACTGTAATGAACTCATTCTTTATTTATATTAGTGTTAAACCTACTGTATTCCAACTTCTCTATGGTTCATACCCCCCAATACTAGCCATAGATTCATCAAAATAAGCAAACAACACACGAGAAACAGAATCTGTCAAAAACAGAATAGTCTGTAGAAATCTGTAACTTCAGAATACTTCTGTACCTCTAAAAATTCTGAAATAAATTTGCGAACGTGAGGAATTGGTCTATAATCATCTGAAAAAAGAATCAACCTAAAATCACTCTCCAGTAAACAATGACAGCAAATCTCGTGAGCGCTAAAGTTTCTGTTTTTTACAGCAAGATCATATAGACTTCACCCAAGTCTTCCCAAAGGTTCTACTTGGCACAAACACTAACTAAAACATAAAACCACATATAAACAGAGGCTAGACGAATTATCTATTAATAAAAAGGAACAAAAATCAAGGAACAAAAATAAAATTGGGCTGCCTCCCAACAAGCGCTATCGTTTAACGCCCCTAGCTAGGCATAAAAGCGAGAATAGATCTAAGTATTGCCATCTTTGGTATTCAATTCATAAGTGGCTCTCATAATAGATTCATATATACTTCACCCAAGTCTTCCCAAAGGTTGTACTTGGCACAAACACTAATTAAAACATAAAACCACATATAAACAGAGGCTAGATGAATTATCTATTAATAAAAAGGAACAAAAATCAAGGAACAAAAATAAAATTGGGCTGCCTCCCAACAAGCGCTATCGTTTAACGCCCCTAGCTAGGCATAAAAGCGAGAATAGATCTAATTATTGCCATGTTTGGTATTCAATTCATAAGTGGCTCTCATAATAGATTCATAAGGTAATTTGATTTTTTTTCTAGGAAAATGTTCCATGCCTTTACTTAATGGAAATTGGAATCTAATATTTCCTTCCTTCATATCAATAATTGCACCAATCATTCTAAGGAAAGGTCTACCAAGAATAATAGGACATGAAAGATAGCAATCTAAATCAAGAACGATAAAATCTACGGGTAGATAATTCCTATTTGCAACAATAAGAACATCATTAATCCTTCCCATAGGTTTCTTAATGGTGGAATCCGCAAGGTGCAAGTTTAAAGAGAAAGCATCAAATTCACGGAAACCTAGCACATCACATAAAGTTTTTGGAATCGTGGAAACACTACACCCAAATCACACAAAGCATAGCATTCATGATCATTAATTTTTATTTTAATAGTAGGTTCCCACTCATCATAAATTTTTCTAGGGATAGAAATTTCTAATTCAAGTTTTTCTTCATAAGATTGCATTAAAGCATCAACAATATGTTTAGTAAAAGCTTTATTTTGACTATAAGCATGAGGAGAATTCAACACGGATTGCAACAAGGAAATACAGTCTATTAAAGAACAATTATCATAATTAAATTCCATGAGATCCAAAGTAGTGGGTTCATTGCTATGTAAAGTTTTGATCTCTCCAATACTATTTTAACCAAACTTAGCATCAAGATCTAAAAACTCCGAATCATTGGTACGCCTTTTAAGTAAAGTTGACTCATCTCCAGTCCCATTATTATTAAGATTCATATTGCAAAACAAAGATTTAATAGGAGACACATCAATAACTTTTAGATCTTAATCATTGTTATTTTTTTCTAATCCTTCTGTTTTGGCGGCCATCTTATTAACTAAGCTGGCTCGCTTATTAGAAATTTGGGCAATTGATTTTTCAAGACGAGCAAACTGAGAAATCAAACCATAAAATTCCTTAGACATATCATCAAGCTCTTTATTCATGTATTCCTTAAAGCTTTTTTGTGCCTTAAGCTCGTTTTAAAAGAAATTATTATTCTCATATTGTAAAGCCATAAAGCTTCTAATATTGATTTCGATCTCTTCCAACCTTCTAAGGTGAAGGTCAGCGTTTTTACGCAAGGCCATAATGGCAAACAGGCGCATAAGAGGCAAGCGAAAAAGAGGCGAACGGAAAAGAGAGGGCAAATAAAACAACAAGGGTGAAGTGGGGGAGAGGAAAATGAGAGGCAAATGGCAAATAATGTAATGCGAGGGAGATGAGTTTGTGATGGGTACTTGGTATCTCTTGATTTGGGCGAAGACCTCCCCGGCAACGGCGCCAAAAATCCTTCTTGCTACCTCTTGAGCATGTGTTGGTTTTTTCCTTGAAGAGGAAAGGGTGATGCAGCAAAGTAGCGTAAGTATTTCCCTCAGTTTTGGAGAACCAAGGTATCAATCCAGTAGGAGGCTCCACAAAAGTCCCTCGCACCTAAAGGGGTTCTCAATCCCTTCACGGCCACTTGCGAAAGTGAGATCTAATAGAGATAATATGATAAGATAAATATTTTTGGTATTTTTATGATATAGATTGAAAAGTAAAGATTACAAAATAAAGTAGATCGGAAACTTATATGCACTACAAAAAAATACACTTCGCGTTTTTTGTCATGCATGTACATCCATGACAAATTTATGACAGAATCAAGATAGTCATACCTGTGCTGTCGTAGAAGTGTTCCATGACATTAACAAAATTATCATCATGGAAGTGTCCACTTCCATGATGATAAATCGCGCGTCACAGAAGTGCTTTCATCAAGGGTGACTGACATGTGGTATCCACCGTAACGGAACACCGTTAAGCTATCGGGTCGGGTTTTGGATCCGATAACCCGTTAACAGCCCCGACCAATGGGGATTTTCCACGTGTAAAATCATCATTGGCTGGAGGAGACACGTGTCAGGTCCGCGTTGGCACATATGTCACTCATCCAATGGGCGAGACGCGCCTATGATATGTTGACACGTGGACTGGCCCATCAAGTTTGAATGGACCGGCCCAACTAAAGGCCCACAAGATTTTGTGGACCATAATGGGCCGGCCCATCTAAAGGCCCACGAGATTTTGTGGACCATAATGGGCTGGCCCAGCTAACGGCCCACAAGATTTTGCGGGCCATAATGGGCCAGCCTAGGTAAAGGCCCATAAGATTTTTGTGTGCCATAAAGGGCCGGCCTAGGTAAAGGCCCACAAGATTCTTGCAGATCATAATGGGCCGGCCCGACTAAAGGCCCACGAGATTTCGCCGACATTAATGGGCCGGCCTAGCTGTAGGCCCACAAGAATTTGAGGACCCTAGTAGGCCGGCCCATTAACTGGCTGCCATGTTTTGGGCCAAATGTCGGCCCATATTTGATCCTGTCCATTAATGGCCTGCCACATTCCGGGCCTAATAGTGGCCCATATGAGATCTGGCCCATTAAAAGCCTACCTCGTTCTGGGCCAAATTACGGCCCAGATTAGGTACAACCCTTTAAGAGGCTATGGGTTCAATTATGGCCCATATCAGATTTGGCCCGTCAACTGGACACTATGCTTTTGGGCCCACTTGCTAGGGGCCCACTTAGTAATTTGGCCTGACATTAGTTTTGGCCTCTTAAGGAACCGTTTAACATTTCGACCCTATATTAATTTCGGCCTGTTAAATGCCTGTCATATAGTTGGGCCTAACTACGACCCGGTTTGCATCCGGCCTGCTCGCAGCCGATATCTGATTGGGCCAAACAAGGACCGAGACCATTTTGGCCTGTTAAAAGCCCGTGATTTGATTCGCACAATCATGGGCCATGGTTCATTTTGGGTAGCTGCTGGCCTGTTAGCTGTTCGACACGTTTCAGGCCCAACCTACATCGTGATTGCATGACGACCCGATTATGTACCGTAATTTTATGGTTTGGCCGGTTTACTGCGAAGACAGGATATATATACAGTAAAATAACTGCAGCATCGTGAATAAGAAAAAACCTAGACGGTACAATAAAGAAATTACAGCATATTACATCCACTGGGCATCAAAGTTCGCCACTATGATAATAAAGCACAAGCAGACAGCAGATTACATACACTGGGCATCAAAGATCGCCACCAGTGCAAATAAACACACCGACAAAATAATATACAAAACCGACAACACTTCAATAGAGTTCAAGAAAGGTTGGCCCTGCTGGGGAGCTGCAGCGCAAGAAGATGAGCAAGACGATGAGACTGCGCTTGTTCAACACTTAAATCTTCCTCACTCTAAAAGATAAACAAGCAGACAGATCATAGGTTTTTCACATAAAAGTATCAGTGCTGACAATTCATCACATTTCTTACTGACGAATAAAGTGACACAGTTTAAAATTGCATTCACACAATATGGTATTGTTCAGGTCAAGACATGACAGGAAATGACATTGTGAAGGAGTTGACAGCTTCACGACACCACTGGATTACAGATCAAGAATTCATAAGTATCAATGGTTAATGTGCTATCAATTTATTCCATTTTAGATTGGCAAATAAAGAGATGGTTTAAATAATACTCCCTCTGTACGGAATTACTTGTCATCAAAATGGATGTGTCTAGACCTAAAATACATCTAGATACATCCATTTCAATGACAAGTATTTTTGGACGGAGGGAGTAGTAGAATGATATGACATTGTTCATAGTTAAGACATTGCAGAATATGACATTGTGCTGTAGTGGGTAGGTTCACCACACCACTGGATTACGGATGAAGAACAGAAGCATACATGCAGTGCAAAAGAAGATCACTTGCTCTGTATAGTTTAATTTACATGGTATTGTGACGACCTGTTTTCCGGGTATTAATTTCCCAGAAAATGACCTTTGTGCTCACCAGCACCAGGATTACTGTTAGCTGACGAGGCACCAACTTGATACAGAAACTCCAAGCAAAAATACGTAATATGTAGTACAAGACCATTCTGGCCTATGAGTACAACATAAGGTTGCTAGTGGTTGATGGCGAAAGCGGTTTGTGGTACATCAGCGTCTATGGTACTCCATTTCCCACAGGAACAACTGACCAGGACAACTCCTATCTTCGCGAGGCGGCTATCATCGTTGCGTAGGATCCGGGGGCTGTCATCGCAATGCTTCTCTCCATGCAAGAAATCTGGCCAAGACAATAGCCAGGGACAAGCCAGTGAGTACTTTGAATGTACTCGCAAACATTATGAACACAGGTATAATATGTCAGATGATAATTATGCTCAGAATAATTCTGTAATCACGATGTAAATCACCAAGATGAAACCCATGATGCACACAGACAGGTTATCCATAACAATAATAGAGTAGGAAATAGAATGCACCGATCGGGTGTTTGACGTGACGCCTCGAAAGGATAATAATTTAAAGTATTGCCACAATCGGGCGTCTGAGCGACACCGCATAAAGGGCTTATAAGTGATTTAAATAACAAGCATGCCACAGTCGGGCATCTGAGCGACACCACATAAAGGGCTTATAAGTGATTTAAATAACAAGCATGCCACAGTCGGGCGTCTGAGCGACACCACATAAAGGGCTTATAAGAGAATAATTGCAGTGAATATCTAGGAGGTAAAACTGTCCCAAGGATACCCAATAATTCAAATAATATAACCGGTTAGTCCTCAATAATAATAATCATAATCATCATATGTCACAGGTCATAATCAAAGTTCTGGTTTAGTAGTTTTTCCTCCGAGACCGACACTGTGACCGACACTTGACCCATCCCAGACTGTAGTCCTTAACCATGGACACAACTATTCAAATAAATATAATCTCTGCAGAGGGTGTACTCTTTACCCACGAGTGACGGATTCCGTCAGTCCATCGGGACTAATTCCATCTACGGTCTTTTATTTGAAAACACACCTGACCGCACACACCAGCCTAACTTACCGGTGTCTGGAATCACCCACGACACTAGTTAAGCAAAACTCTAAGTGGGGAGGCTACAACCTCGAGTAGCATGGGATCACAAAATTTATAACGCGCGCAAACTGGGGGAGCTACCCCCTCGGCTACAACCGAAAACACCCATGCCCCCGGACCAGGTGGCATGCCTACCGGATGCAGCCGGTATCTTCCACCATGGCCTCTCTGTACGGTGTGTGCTAGAAAGGGGTTGACAACTTACTGAACCGTACCCTACCTATGGCAGGGACAAGTGGTAGCACGAAACAAGTATTGGGTTTACTGGAACAAGACTCGATCTACGATCGACTTAGGAGGTTTAAGTATTCCCTGCATGATTAATATAACAATTTATACTTCAACCAACAGACAGAATCACCACTCGACATACCCCATCATGCCGTACCGGACACAACCGTCTCGACGGAGGACTAGGGACAAGCCCGTGTCTACCCAAGACAAAGGCTTTCCCGGATTCCTTCCGGTATGCATGAGAGGCATATGATGGTGACTGCTATCACAAACATATCAAACTCCAATATCATGAAATCATCAATATGCACTCATGAGTAGGGACATATCATCACATAAAATAACGGATACTCCGTGTCGAGGTGGTGTTGTAAATGTGTCAAATAACACACACAATATTATGCCAGGGTTCAGAATGCTTGCCTTCTTGTTGTGTAGAGACAGGGTGCATCCCAAAACTTTTTGAAAGTTTTCTTCTCTCTCCAAAAATCTTATTTTTGAAAATATTCAAATTAACACATAGTTTCAAAACAGTACAAAAAAGTTGTCTGATTTTTTTTCAAATAAACATTAAAATAAACTAGACAAAATTTGAGGAAGGTAGGAAGAAGAATCAACTCATTTGGAGTTATATTTAAAAAGTTATGGTCAGTCAAAATTTTGGTCAAATTCTATTTAAAAAAATTAAAACAGAAAAAGAAAAAAAACGAATCGAAAACTGAACACGTCGAAGGCATACTCTGGTTTTACGTCTTCACTTATTCCAGCATGGACTGGCTCGTGGTCACTGACAGTAGGTCCAGTGGGGCCACTAGTCAGGTTTGACAAGTGGTCTCTCCATCCTCTTCCTCTGCCCGAGCGGAGGCGAGACTCCGGCGATCGCCACCGGTGATTGGCGGCTCCTCGTGGGGCTCTGAGGGCGGGGATGGATCCGCCAGTCCAGGGCGGTCCTCCCAGTGGTCGCTAGGCAGGTGGGGACGGAGGGAGTCGCCGGCGACGAGCTTTGCGGCGGACGGAGGCTACAGGTGAATTGGGGGGTTTGGGGCTACGGTGGCTCTCCGCCGCAACTGGGGGTTTGGGCGGCTCCGCAAGACGAAGGGGAGTCAGGTGGTGGTGTTGGATGGACGGGAGAGGGCCTGGTTGCGACGAACTGGTCTGGAACGTTGCAGCGGCCGTACTAACCGGAGGTGGGGAAGACGGCCTCTCCCCATTGATTTCCGGCTAGGGGTGCTCCAAAGGGAAGGCCTGAGGCTTCCTGAGTACTCGGTTGAGCTTGGGGGTCCTTTATTTATAGTGTGGCTAGGTCAGTTCTGCGGCCATGGATAAGAACACCGGCGCACCGCCGCTCTGTTGCTGCAGGAGGACGTGGCGGCGACGAGCGCTTGAAGACGAGCGCTTGTAGACGAGCTTGAGGATAAGCTTGGACTGTTCCAGAGGGCAGCTGGCACGCGGCTGTGGCTCGGGCGGCGCCGTCCATGGCAGGAGCTCACTGTGGCTGGCCGCTAGCCGCCGTGGCTGACCTGACGGCGGCGCTGTGGGGCTCCAGGGACGGCTCTGCAGCGAGGGAGGGGGCGACCGTGCTGTCTACGAGAGGGGAGTGGCTAGAACGAGCACGGGGAGGCGGCAGTGAGATGCGGCGCTCGGTGCGCGCGCGTGCAAAACATTCCCTCTGGGCGCGCCCAGAGCATGTGCACCAGGTGCTCGGCGAAATGCCAGAGCATGCCAGGAGGCTTGGGTGGGGCTACGGATTACCAGGTCTAGGCTAGGGTGTGCAAGTAGATCAGTGGACAAGCTAGTTTGATCAGAGGATCAAGTTCACAATGTAAACTAAATCTTATGCCAAAACTGCTCATGCACTCAAGGTGTTTGACAAAATGCTAAGAGCATCTAGGCAACTCTTGGAGTGGCCAAAATATCCATATCCTAGTCTCTTTAGTAGATAAATAGGGTGGCAAGGTTAGTTTGTCAAAGACAAAAACTTGTTAGTGCAAATATCTGAGAAAACCAAATCTGGTCAGAAAGAAAAGGACATGGTTTCATGGACCAAAAATACTCCCATGGGGCCACTCTCCTGGGCTTAAGGGTTTTGTAGGGTGGTTTACAAGCAGGAGAAATATCATGGGCATTGGAGTAAAATAAAATAGAGTTGCAGTAGAAAACACCCAACTGGACCAGAGAGCAAAAGAGGAAGATTTGCTCAAATTTTGCAAAGAATAATCATGGGTTTTCGCATAAAGATGAATTATATGCATCTATTGACATCTCCAAACTTTTATGTAATTTTTAAAGAAATATTTAAATAGGTTGTAGTGAAATCTTACCAACTGGACCAGTTTTGAAAACTAGGGATAGAGCTTAAAATCTCCAATGAATAAAAGATATTTTTACATCAGAATGATTTAAAAGCATCACATGACATCCCCAATTTTTGGTGAAATTTTTAAATTCATTTATCAAATGGTTGAAGTGCAAAAGAGGCCCTAAAACTTATGAAAAATCATTTTCAAGGAATAAAGCTCAGGAAAACAATTATGCAAATAAATCCACTGATAAAAGAATTGTTTTATTGAGAGATTATACAAGTCCAATAATATTTTTGGGAAGTTTTCACTTGAGGTAAAAACTCCACAAAAATCAAAGAGAAGAGAGGTTTATGAAATCAAAAGAAAATCCAGAAAATACAATTTTTAATCTCCTGGCAAATTTTAACAACAAATCATGGTTAAATTTTTGGGGTGTTAGAACACTACCCCCCTTAAGAAAAATCCCATCCTCGAGATTTGCTAAGGGCTGACTTGAAAAGAATTAGTCCCACTCTTCAAAAATAATATCACAAAAATGACCATCATACTTATGCAATAAGAGGTGGCTACAGTGAGTGGGCAATAAGTGGTGCAAAACTACAGTGTCGCATGCTGGCGTTGCGAGGAATTTTTTTTTTTACGGTAAATTCTACTGTTAGATACAGTAAAATTTTGATCAAATATCTAAACTACTAAAATACGCTGGTCGTACCCGAGAGCACAGTGCTCTCGCTGGCTGACTGGTGGACCCGGGGCCCACTATCGGTCTCTTTTTCTTCCTCTGGCTCTCTCTCCTCCCTCTCTTCTGCACGCTTTCCCGCGCTTTCTCCACCGGCGTTGGCTAGCGCGTAGGGCATCTAGGCCTTACCGTGGTAGTGCGCAGCGTGCTAGCTGCCGGTGCAGCGTGCACTCACCTCGCGGGCCAGTGCGCTGTCGGCACTGCTCGCGGATTCGCCTCCGAACCCCGGTGATCGGGCGACGAGCGGCGCTGGTGGACTTCGCCCACCGTACACCGATCTCGAGCTATAAAACGACTGAGGTGCTCCTTTCTTCTTCCTCACACCTGGCTTCGCTTCTTCTTCTCCTCCCTTCTCCTCCATTTCTGCTTGCAGGAGTTCGAGACGAGGCTCTAATGGCGGAGGCGATGCCGGACTGGTACGTGATCCTGGTGTGTGGAGGGTTGGCAGTGTTGCTGGGGCTCTCTGTGCTCCTGTGCGTGATGATCTTCGATGATCATCGCGATGCGGTCGCTCGAGTGTTAGCTCTCTGCGGTGGCGGTGATCATGAGGGTTAAGTGCGGTGTCCGTTACTACTGTTGTCAGTGTGCTGGAGGTAACTTGTACCCGAATAATTTCCCACAAATCCCTTCTTCAGAGATTGTGGTGCTAGTGAGGTATTCGGTTAGGTGCAAAAATGTGTTTGTGGTCGAATGGTTGTGGTTGTGAGTCTATTGTCGTGGTGCTGCGGGAATAAAATTTATGTCGTGAAGAGACACATGCCGCAACAACACAGGGAATCACCTCACTTCAGGATTTACCGAGAGTGAAAACAGTTCGTAAAAATTAACAGCAGTAAGAACCACTCACATTAATTTAATTCATTGCACAATTTTAGGATACTACGCATAAATTGCAACATATAACTGAAACTATAATCATAGTAGTGACAATTACAAAGACAACGGTAAATGGACAGGGTCCTGAGAGAACATCTCTGGGATTGGGGCACACTCTTCTTCTATCGGAGGAAGCGGATTGACGAGTCGGTGAATGCGTCCCTCCTGGTCGGGCCTCAGTAGTCTGCCGATGGTGATCTAAGGATTTAAATCACCGAGACTCTGGAGGTAACCCATTCCTCGCTGGGTCAAACGCTCTTGAGCGATGACATACTGGGCAAGGTTTGCTAGTACTGGGCCTCTCTCGATTCGTCCACCGGGAAAAGATGTCACTTCTCCGGGTGCTGCGCGACTTGGAAAGTAATAATACCCCCGATCGCTGGCATAGGGCACCGCGAATCGAAGGCGAGCAAGTGCTTCGTACGTAGCAGCTTCTATGGCCATATGTGGGGTTGGCATAGACTTCCCCACGAAGGAGATTTCCGTTGGGTCTTGGTTTGGGTTTGCGGGAGGGATGTGCACCACTGCCCAATATTTCGAGGTGGAAGGGGTGATCCTCGATTTGAGCAGCTCGTACTGGGGTGGACGGATGGCACTCATGGTACTGCAGGTAAAGTCCCACAAAATTTTAACGAAGCTACCTCGGGTTGCGTCTGGAGTTCTCTGATAAATACTTGGGCTCGGCATGGCAGACAAATGGCTGCGAAAGTTGTGCACGGGGTGAGGGATACTTGGCAAGGTCACGAGGTGGCCTTTTATATAGCATCAGGGCGGGGTCTTTTACCGTGGTGAAGAGTAACTAGTCTGTCGGTTCTATTCTACGGGGTTGGGGTCAATGCTACAGATACACATATCTCACAAAAGCGACGCATTACTGTGGGTGTCGTCGGGGTTGTTTTTGGTAGTTGTGCCCGGGATTAAAAATGCAGCCGCAATCTAACATGATTATGCAAGGCTACTATTCAAAATAGAGGCACACAAGCAGGATGCGTTTATTCAAGGTGATGCAAGATTACATAATTACAGGGCGTGGGCACACTGAGACTTGGTACTACTTGAGTGACTTAGTCTACCTCGTTGATATCTAAGCGGGCATGCCTTGTGGATGTCGAGGCTTCTCCACGGGTTTCACCATCGGGTTTAGCTGGATGGGGTTGAGGGGTTGCAGGGTCGGGGTAGCGATGATGACCATCACGGGGGTTGCTGGCCACAATCCCGTTGGAGCATGTTCCCAAAAGGCGACGAAGCACTTCCGGGGACACCAAAGTATTTGGGTCGACGACTGGGGGAGACCTCAAGGACTCGATCGGTTGTCCGAAAAACATGACTGGGTTGTCAGCGTCGGGCTCATCTCCTCCTCTTGCCGGGGCTCGGCGAACCAGTTCTCCACGAGCTGCGATCAGATCAAGGGTGATTTGATCAAACAGTTCCTCTAGTGCACTTACATAGCGCACCAAATGCAATAATGCAGGATCCATCTTGTGATCTTCGTTGACAACCTGGGGTGATCTACCATACCCGTCACGGTTGGGGTAGTAGTAGAACGAGCAACATCTAACTCTAGGTGACAAGTGCCGGAGTTGAACTATAGCCTCTCGAGCTGCTGGTTGGATGGCCTGTGGCTCAAAGGAAGTCGTCCTTCCGGTGAACTGGTAGGGGCGTTCGGGCGATAGGCCCCTACCATAGATGTGCACAGTGGCCCAGAATTGACGGCTTTCACCGCTCACGGGTCCTTGGTACACAGCATATTCTGGGGGCTCTTCTAATGCAAAGGCACGGTGGGTGAGGTTTGCTAGCACGGTCACAAAACCTCCAAGGTTGTTCCCTATGGTCTCATTGTGCACGACGGGGCCAGGCATTTTAGCTCGGTTTGGGAAAGAGGCTGTGCTGTGCTGGGTTGAGGCTAGCGTGTCCTTTTTATAGGAAAAGGGGACGGAGTCTTCCTCCGCACGCTTGCGAATGAGATAATTTAGGTGTCGGTCACTGGCGCGTGATCGACAGGCTAGGCTGATAGGTTGGGCACCGATTGCCTGGAGGTGTCGGGGTCACTATGTGGATTTCTTACACGAGAAGCTTGGCTGGGATTAGGCGAAGGTCTGGTGGGTTGGTTAACCTAGGTTTATCGACCTGGCTAAGATAGGATTAACCAATGGTCAGCCTGGCTCTGATACCAAGTCTATGACGACCGGTTTTCTGGGTATTAATTTCCCAGAAAATGACCTTTGTGCTCACCAGCCCAAGGATTTCTGTTATCTGATGAGGCACCAACTTGATACAGAAACTCCAAGCAAAAATACATAATGTGTAGTACAAGACCATTCTGGCCTATGAGTACAACATAAGGTTGCTAGTGGTTGATGGCGGAAGCGGTTTGTGGTACATCAGCGTCTATGGGACTCCATTTCCCACAGGAACAGCTGACCAGGATAACTCATGTCTTCGCGAGGCGGCTATCATCATTGCGTAGGCTCCGGGGGCTGTCATCGCAACGCTTCTCTCCGTGCAAGAAATTTGGCCAAGACAATAGCCAGGGACAAGCCAGTGAGTACTTTGAATGTACTCGCAAACATTATGAACACAGGTATAATATGTCAGGTGATAATTATGCTCAGAATAATTCTGTAATCACAATGCAAATCACCAAGATGAAACCCATGATGCACACAGACAGGTTATCCATAACAATAATAGAGTAGGAAATAGAATGCACCGATCGGGTGTCTAACGTGACGCGTTGAAAGGATAATAAATTAAAGCATTGCCATAGTCGGGCGTCTGAGCGACAGCGCATAAAGGGCTTAGAAGTGATTTAAATAACAAGTATGCCACAGTCGGGCGTCTGAGCGACACCACATAAATGGCTTATAAGTGATTTACATAACAAGCATGCCACAGTCGGGCGTCTGAGCGACACCAAATAAAGGCCTTATAAGAGAATAATTACAGTGAAATATCTAGGAGGTAAAACCATCCCAGGGTTACCCAATAATTCAAATAATATAACCGGTTAGTCCTCGATAATAATAATCATAATCATCATATGTCACAGGTCATAATCAAAGTTCTGGTTTAGCAGTTTTTCCTCCGAGACCGACACTGTGACCGAGACTTGACCCATCCTAGATTGTAGTCCTTAACCATGGACATGGCTATTCGAATAGATATAATCTCTGCAGAGGGTGTACTCTTTACCCACGAGTGACAGATTCCGTCAGTCCATCGGGACTAATTCTGTCTACGGTCTTTTAATTGAAAACACACCTGACCGCACACACCAGCCTAACTTACCGGTGTCTGGAATCACCCACGACACTAGTTAAGCAAAACTCTAAGTGGGGATGCTACAACCTCGAGTAGCATGGGATCACAAAATCTATAACGCGCACAAACTGGGGGAGCTACCCCCTCGGCTACAACCGAAAACACCCATGCCCCTGTACCAGGTGGCATTCCTACCGGATGCAGCCGGTATCTTCCACCATGGCCTCTCTGTATGGTGTGTGCTAGAAAGGGTTTGACAACTTACTGAACCGTACCCTACCTATGGCACGGACAAGTGGTAGCACGAAACAAGTATGGGGGTTACTGGAACAAGACTCGATCTACGGTCGACTCAGGAGGTTTAAGTATTCCCTGCATGATTAGTATAACAATTTATACTTCAACCAACAGACAGAATCACCACTCGACATACCCCATCACGCCGTACCGGACACAACCATCTCGACGGAGGATTAGGGACAAGCCCGTGTCTACCCAAGACAGAGGCTTTCCCGGATTCCTTCCGGTATGCATGAGAGGAATATGATGGTGACTACTATCACAAACATATCAAACTCCAATATCATGAAATCATCAATATGCACTCATGAGTAGGGACATATCATCAGATAAAATAACGGATACTCCGTGTCGAGGTGGTGTTGTAAACGTGTCGAATAACACACACAATATTATGCTAGGGGTTCAGAATGCTTGCCTTCTAGTTGTGTAGAGACAGGGTGCATTCCAAAACTTTTTGAAAGATTTCTTCTCTCTCCAAAAATCCTATTTTTGAAAATATTCAAATTAACACATAGTTTCAAAAGTTTATTTTGAGTTATATTTAAAAAGTTATGGTCAGTCAAAGTTTTGGTCAAATTCTGTTTAAAAAAATTAAAACAGAAGGCGTACTCTGGTTTTACGTCTTCACTTATTCCAGCATGGACCGGCTCGTGGTCACTGACAGTGGGTCCAGGGGGGCCACTGGTCAGGTTTGACCCGTCGTCTCTCCCTCCTCTTCCTTTGCCCGAGCGGAGGCGAGACTCCGGCGATCGCCGCCGGCGATTTGCGGCTCCTCGCGGGGCTCCGAGGGCGGGGATGAATCCGTCAGTCCAGGGCGGTCCTCCCAGTGGTCGCTAGGCAGGTGGGGACAGATGGAGTCACCGGCGACGAGCTTTGCGGCGGACGGAGGCTACGGGTGAATTGGGGTTTTGGGGCTACGGTGGCTCTCTGTCGCAGCTGGGGGTTTGGGCGGCTCCGCAAGACGAATGGGAGTCCGGTGGAGTGTTGGATGGACGGGAGAGGGCCTGGTTGCGACGAATGGGTCTAGAACATGGCGGCGGCCGTACTGACCGAAGATGGGGAAGACGGCCTCTCCCCATCGATCTCCGGCTAGGGGTGCTCTAGAGGGATGGCCTGAGGCTGCCTGAGTACTCGGTTGAGCTCGGGGGTCCTTTATTTATAGTGTGGCTAGGTCGGTTCCGCGGCCGTGGATAAGAACGCCGGTGAACCACCGCTCTGTTGCTGTAGGAGGACGTGGCGGCGATGAGCGGTTGCAAACGAGCTTGAGGATAAGCTTGGACTGTTCCAGAGGGCAGCTGGCGCGCGGTTGTGGCTCGGGCAGCGCCGTCCATGGCAGGAGCTCACTGTGGCTGGTCGCTAGCCGCCGTGGCTGACCTGACGGCGGTGCTGTGGGGCTCCAGGGACGGCTCTGCGGCGAGGGAGGGGGCGGCCGTGCTGTCTGCGAGAGGGGAGTGACTAGAACGAGCACGTGGAGGTGGCAGTGAGACGCGGCGGCTCGGTGCGCGCGCGTGCAAAACATTCGCTCTGGGCGCGCCCAGAGCACGCGCACCAGGTGCTCGGCGAAATGCCAGAGCATGCCAGGAGGCTTGGATGGGGCTGGGGATTACCAGGTCTAGGCTAGGGTGTGCAAGTAGATCAGTGGACAAGCTAGTTTGATCAGAGGATCAAGTTCACAATGTAAACTAAATCTTATGCCAATACTGCTCATGCACTCAAGGTGTTTGACAAAATTCTAAGAGCATCTAGGCAACTCTTGGAGTGGCCAAAATTTCCAAATCCTAGTCTCTTTAGTAGATAAAGAGGGTGGCAAGGTTAGTTTGTCAAAGACAAAAACTTGTTAGTGCAAATATCTGAGAAAACCAAATCTGGTCAGAAAGAAAAGGACATGGTTTCATGGACCAAAAATACTCCCATGGGGCCTCTCTCCTGGACTTAAGGGTTTTGTAGGGTGGTTTACAAGCAGGAGAAAGATCATGGGCATTGGAGTAAAATAAAATAGAGTTGCAGTAGAAAACACCCAAGTGGACCAGAGAGCAAAAGAGGATGATTTGCTCAAATTTTGCCAAGAACAATCATGGGTTTTTTGCATAAAGATGAATTATATGCATCTACTGACATCTCCAAATTTTTAAAGAAATATTTAAATAGGTTGTAGTGAAATCTTACCAACTGGACCAGTTTTGAAAACTAGGGATAGAGCTTAAAATCTCCAATGAATAAAAGATATTTTTACATGAGAATGATTTAAAAGAATCAGATGACATCCCCAATTTTTGGTGAAAATTTTAAATGCATTTATCAAATGGTTGCAGTGCAAAAGAGGCCCTAAAACTTATGAAAAATCATTTTCAAGGAATAAAGCTCAGGAAAACAATTATGCAAATAAATCCACTGATAAAAGAAATGTTTTATTGAGAGAGTATACAAGTCCAATAATATTTTTGGAAAGTTTTCACTTGAGATAAAAACTCCCCAAAAATCAAAGAGAAGAGAGGTTTCTGAAATCAAAACAAAATCCAGAAAATACAATTTTTAATCTCCTAGCAAATTTTAACAAGAAATCATGGTTAAATTTTTGGTGTGTTACAGGTATGAATAAGGAACTTGGTTGTACAACTAAAAACTTTGATTGAGAAAGGACAAACTTTTGTTTCTGAACTACATAATAAACTTTAAACATGCAATTTGATGCAAACACCAAAAATAAACAGCTATTGCAGTCATGTCTAACCAGATATATACAACAAAGTTTGAAGGCTTGAGATGGACAAACTTACATTATTGGTGAAGACAGGCTCTATAAAGGCCTTGTCCATGCTGATGGGGGGGGGGCAATTCAAGAAGTTTACCATAGAATCTTCTTCATAAGCATTGCCTTTATTCTACATTTTGTTAAGAGTAAATATAGATGTGATAATATACGAAACAATGGAGAATATTTAAGATAAGATGAAGAGTGATGCTACATAACCAAGTAGCTATAAATGTAAGTGCAGCGATATAGGCAAAAGGTACATCCAAGAGCAATGCATAGCTAAACTTCTTCAGTACCAACCTTATGGTAAGAGTAAATATAGATCTGATGTGTAGAAAATGGTGGGCAATGGAAAATAAGCTGCAGAGTGATGGTACATGAACAACTACCTGTCATTATAAGTACACTGATAAAGGACAGCATGTACTTACAAGAACAATGCAGAGCTAAAAAAGCATTGGCATTGGATATATTCTACACTAATGTAACCATTCATACAAATCAGATAATTTGGAGCGAAGAATTGATAAGCAAGCTATCATGCATACTGCTGTCACATAATGAACCAGGTATGTATGCAAGTACAGTGATACAGGACAACAGGTACTAACAAGAGCAAAGCAACGGGCAGCATATTTGAGATATCCTGTCGTTCTTTTCAAACCGGAATTCTTCTTCGAGCAGATTTTCTGCAAACAAGATCCGTAAGGCACATGCGGAAAAGTAGAAGTTCAAATTGTCATGTGATTTCATAGACAGTACCTCATCCTGGGAACGAGACCAGTGCATAACAAGGTTTTTCCATTCAATGTCTTCCAAATTTAGCACAGGAGACTTCACCGAAAATTCCTTTATAGATTTGCCACCAAAGTGTGATTTCCTCAGGTAACACCGATATTGCTGCAATGCTTCCTTGAAAAGCACAAGTAAGCTTTGCTCATCATGACTATCCAGATTGACCCTCGCCTAGTTACAACAATGTAATGTAAATCATTGATGTGTTCAATCAGCAGAAAACAGGAAAATAATAACCATGAATAATAGCACTTACACGTAAGTTGGACAGGAAGATGTGAAAATGGTGTTTGTCTTCACAATAATCTTCCCATGATGGGAATATATGCACGTAGTCCCTAACAACATTGAAAGCAATGTCTTTTAAACTAGGAATAAATGGAATGGGGTTCCAATCTGCAGGAATTGGCCGTCTCTGCAGTTGGGATAGGTCGTCGGTCGGTGGACTTGCTGTACCTTTTGCTGGAGTGGGATTTTTCTGTGGTACAGCTGGTGCTATGGAAAATGAAATCGGTATACCTTTTGCTGGAGTGCAAGTCCTGTGTGTTGGGGCTAGTGGTGTGTCCAGTGAAGTATGGGTACAGTCTGCTAGAGTCGGTCCTACGTTTTGTGTCATTGGTTGTACATCCAATATAAGTGGGGTGATGTCTGATTTCTCCGGCACCACCATGTTTTTCAAGGACTTAGCTGGTGTTCCTTCAGGTTCGGCAGTCACCCTCTTCCTTTTTGATGTCTTATGCACACGAACATCATTTGAGTGGAAAAACATGGTATGATGACAGATGGAATATGTATTGATAATGGATGGGCATGGCATCTCGACATATATGATGAGTAAACTAAGTAGATGGCGGTGCAACAAAGTAGAATAAATGCAAGACAACATATGCAAGATACCCGCAATCAATAAAACATTGCCAAATTAGAACAGGCACCTTGATGGGTGAACAGGACAGGCCATCTGCCTTTAACTCCTCGATGTTAGAATAGTCATTAGGATCATATTCTGAACAAGAGTCAACAGATGGGGAGCGTATGAGTTTCATTGCATCTAGAATGGCACTCAATGCCTTGGTGCCAATTTTGTAAGTCATTGCAGTGTTTAGCTTCAAGAGTGGACTGCTGCTAGTGCGACACAAAGCAGCTACACAGATCATAGTGTAGATATAACGGCAAAACCTTAAGCACCAGAGTAAAATCAGCAAAGTGGAACTTGTTGGAATATATGTGCTAGTATTGCCGGTACGGCTAGAAAGGCTTCGGATAACATCTCTCTTCAAGTGAAGGTGCGGTACTGTTAATATCAATATAACTCTCAAAGGCGACACAGCTTCGCGCATTTCCTTGCTATTCTTATAGGATTAAAGTGGGAAGGCCACTACAAATCCTATTCCTATATTTACAAGATCCTACGAATCAAAGAGGCTCAAAGTGTCCATCACAACCGACCGTATAGACCTCTACACTGCAAATGTCCCTGCTCATCTTCAGTACAAGGAACATACTGTACTACTAGCATACTCCCTCCATTCCAAAATATAAATCTTGGTAGAGATTTCCACTATGGATCACATACAGATGTATCCAGATACATTTTAGGGTGTAGATTCACTCATTTTGCTCTATATGTAGTCCATGGTGGAATCTATACACAAACTTGTATTTAGGAATGGAGAGAGTACATATTAAAGAAGAACAGAAGAGGAACATGGTAAAGAAGAGCAAGCAGATTTTGGATAATAAAATGTTGGTTGCACAGTGCCCACACATGATGAACTAGAGCGCATTAAGAATGCAACTCTCAGCTGTCTCTCGACCATTTCAGGTGGTTGGATGAAGATCCTACGTCTCTTAACCCTTCTTCTTCCTCGTCTCTAATTCTTCCCATACATAACACCGCACAGGCCGCCGGCTGGACCACCGGCCCCCACCGCCTGTGTTCCTCCGCCACCCCACCCCCACATGCGTCGAGTTTTCTTCGTTCGGCGAGGCCCCACAACCACCCGAGCCCCTTGGATCGCACCGGCGAACTCCGGCGAGTTCTGAAAAATCGAATGACCCAATTTTGAAATTTAGTCTACTGTGATTTAACTAGTGTGGAATATAAAAGGGGAAAACCATAAGCACTGGGAATATAGTGTTGAGCGTGCCATGGCGGATCTGAAGGTGCAAACCGGACAAAGGCAACTTCGCAACCAAGACAAGAAATCAGAGTAAAGCAGTGGCGATCTATTTTCTTGCTGCGATAAATAAGTTGAGCAGATACGAAAGAGTACCGCCTCTGGTGCGGCGCCGTGTACGCATCTGCTGAGAGTTTGACGGTGCTACAGTAGCGATGGCTATCGGCGGCGTGGAAGCAGATCTAGGAGGGTAGACGGTGGCGGCGGGGTGTGGTGGACGAGATGGTCGTAGGAGCGGCGCCGGCAAGGTGGACGACGGTGGGGATGAAGCGAGAGGACAAGATGCAAGGATCCTGGTCCGAAGGCATGGATGAGAGAGGTCGATCTCCTGTAATGGACGACGGCGTCGGGGTATCAGCTCCGACATGGTGGAGGAGGACGGCGGTGGATGGGGTGGCGGACGGCGGCGGACGGAGGAGGGTGGGGTGGAGAGGGTGTTTTGGCGCCCATGGAGTACGAATGGGGGAAAGGGAGGTAGAGAGGAAGGGGGGAACCATGTATTCAGGGCGCGCTTGTCTCAAATGCGAGGAAAATTACAAACTTAGCCCCCGTTTCAAATTTCTACCACATCACAACAACATTAGTCGGTTGGGGATAGGACGGTAATCTCGCATACACCGAATATTGGCCGACGAGAGATTGTTTTTGGCGCCCACCGTGTATGAATATGAATCGGGGAGGGAGTCAATTTCGGCCGAGGGCACACTGTGTTTTGGCACCCACCGTGTATGAATCCGGGTGAGAGGCGGTTACGTCACGTTTGGGTGAAATTATAAACCTACCCCTATCGAAACCTATAGATATCCAACAGATAGGCTTTGCGTGGCAGGGATAGGCAGTAGTGAGTTCCATCTCGCAGATTTTGGTTTTGGGCAGTTACTGCGACTTTCCCCGCTTCATTCAAATTTTCCACAGTGCACGTTTACCGTGCAATCTCAATTCGAATCCCGTTTGTATTCTACTATTTTTTTTTCAGGCGGGATCCATTTTCAAATGGAATTACATTCTATATACATCATTTTTTATATATACTTTTAAAAGCACAACAAAGAATTCTGCTCCTTTATATGTATAATATGATTTACAAATACAACGATCTCAAAATCTTAAGGTTGAATTCGAAAAAATTTAACCAAATTATGTTCTACTAAAATGTATGGATCAGTAATATCTACTCCCTCTGACCGCGAATAAGTGTACTTCTAGCTTTTGTCTTAAGTCAAAGTTTTGAAATTTTGACCAACTATATACAAAAGAGTGATAACATATATGACATCAAATTGATATATTATGAAAGTACATTTTAAAATAGATCTAGTGATATTAAGTTAGTGTCATAAATGCTAGTACTTTTCCCTATAAAGTTGGTCAAAGTTTTAAAACTTTGACCTAGGACAAAAGCTAGAAGTACACTTATTCGTGGACGGAGGGAGTACATATTAAATAACATAGATGTGCGTGAATTCATATGAGTATGCATGTTTGATAGATCAATTTTGGTCGAGTATGGATTATATGTATCATCATCTCGAATTCAAATATTTGAATCCCTTTTTTGTTCACTCCTTTCACGCCCATCTCTCTCGCATGCATGCTCCTTCAGGTAGCTATCACTCTCTTTTCTCCAGCTCACCCGCACGCTCACTTCATGTTTGTCCTATCCTCGCAAACATGGTCTCTCGACGTCTCCCTTGAGAAGTGTCACACTCTCCCTATCATTATACGTTACACGGTTTTCATTATCTCTCACGTCTCTACTGTTCTCTGGTATCACTCGGTACCTAAGCTTTCTTTTTCACCGCCACACACATAGTCTCCACTCGTCTTTCACTTTGTCTTTCTCTCTATGGGATTCTCTCACACACCCTATATGTCTCTACATATGACTCATACCACTAAATTTACTCTCTCTCTCCTGTAGACACAACATTTGTTGCGGTCTCCTTTTCGTCTCCATCCCAGACTGACACCGATCAGACAACCCCGACTACCATCTCCTCTCTCTCTCTCACAGACACACACACACACAACTCCTGCTTCCACTCCCCTTCCTGACTACCGTCTCTCTCTCACACACACAAAACTCTTGCTTTCGCACCCCGACTCGTATTTCTCTCACAAACATTTATCGACTAGCTAACCTCTAGATAGGTTTATACACCCGCACACTCATGCTTCCACCATGGCATACATGTCTATCTCCTGCTCCTTGTATCTATGTAGCTTTTTCTTCCCTTCTTGAGACACGCCCTCTCGATCGTGCACACACACACACTATCGCCTCATTTTAAGCTGATACCTATCGCACACACACTACTTGTGTCTTTGTCACACTTGCACTCCGTCCTCCTCCACTCTCCCTCTCTCTATCACACACATGGGCTTTTTGTAACAACTAGCAAGATGCCCATGCGTTGCACGGAACATCAAGATGCATTTGTATGAGTAGTTTATCTTGTGGGGGAAAAGGATGAACGAGTGAAGACCTTATTTGCAAATGTGGAGAGGGGTGTGGGTATGTTTTTTGCAAAATTGCCATTGTTTCCTTCCTATCCGTCAGATATAGATCGGACGGCCTATATTGCAGGATGGCAGGCACATGATCATCACCGACAATGCTTTTTTATAAGAGTAGCGATAAAAAATAGAGTTGGTGATGATGGTGGGCCTGCCATCCTGCAATGTAGGTCTTCTGATTTATATCTGACGGATAGGAAGGAAAATATGGCAATTTACCCACACTCTTCACCACATTTGCAGATAAGGCCTTCGCTCGTTCATCCTTTTCTCCCACAAGATCTTGATGTTCCGTGCAACGCACGGGCATCTTGCTAGTAAGAGTAGAAATTAGACATATACCACTTCTCGAATCTTGAAACCAACAACATTCCACTCTTATCTCATCAAAACCGCCAAAGGAATATATTTTGAGTGAAACATACATATTTTTAGTGATATACGTATTTCAAAACTAGACTTTTTTCTATCAAATCGGTGAATATGTATTAATCTACTTTGATCGTGTGGCAACGCATTGGCACATTGCTAGTAGTTATTATAATTTTTTGGACACCAGACAAACGGTGGAGTACATATACGAAGAGAAGATGCGCACACAAGTAGTCGACCTCTCGCTGTCTCGCACACATGAGTGTTACGTAAAGGCGACGTTAACAAATAAACCCTAAAACCCTAGGTGCACGATTGCTACATTCGTGGGTACCGGGTACGTGGTGGAGCACCTTTGTAGGAGTTGATGGTCGGGACCACAGGTGAACGACTTGGAGCGCGATGGCTCGCCAGTTGCCACAGATCAAGTAGCCATGTTTAAAATATCGTTTTTTAGCGGGGTTAAGATTTCCGGTTTTCAATGGCACGTTATAAGTAGTAAGTAGTTTTTAGAACGATTGATATGGAGCGAAAATGGAATTCATAGTACTACGTACCTCCTTGGCGTATGGTTGTATGGGTTTATGTTATGAGATGTTGAACCTGGTAGTTCTAGGGCAAATACTATGGGTTAGATTTAGATGCTAGTTTTCAGTAATCGGAAGGGGAAACCCTTCTTTGATTAAAAAAACTACCACCTCCATTCTGGTTTACTAGTCCCCATCGTACTTTGTGTCAAAGTTTGTCCACGAATTTTACTTGTAAAATGTGAATGGAAAACGAGATTTTGTTATACCCAAACAAAAAAGGACTGGACGGAGTGATTTCTCTGACACGGACGCGACCTCTCACAGCGCAGGCATTGAACCGGCGCACCGGCCAAGAGAGCCGCACTCGCTGCAGGCCCGGCTGAGCATGCCTCCTCGCCGCGTGCAACCAGCTTAAGACTGCCCCGCCTGCCTTCATTGAATCCGTGCGTGTGCCAGCAACACGTCCTTCCGCGAGCCGGCAGGCATTTTAGAACACAAAAAATGACTAAAATATAATTAATTTACGCATGGTCTTGACTTGTTGTGCTCGCACTGGTAGCAGGAACTAGTAAATGTTTTTCTTTATTTATAACTCTCCTCACATTTTTTTTGGCTTTGAAATGAATCATGGTTGTGGACATTATGTATGAATGTGCAGATATCTGTGAACATGAGTTTGATGTGGAAGTTGAACTTGGAATGTCGGGCTTGCGCGTGAACTATACCATGTCCAATGCTTCGTCTGTTATTGTTTGAAAAGTAATTGCTGTTATTACATGACCCACAAAAACATTTTGTGCCACATCAGTAGATGCACAGACATCACAACAGACATGCTGACTGGATAAACATTTGAACCTAGCTATTATGAAGGAAATTTTGTATTGACAATAGTTTTAGATAGCAGGAGACGCCTAGCCTGCTCTGCCTCTGCTAGCTTATTTCTGGCTTCTTCCATCTCTTCTTTGGCTTGGGTGAAGAGAGCATCTGATTGCTCTTTTCGCTTCTTCAGGAACTCAGCTACATTCTCAAGGGTTGCTGCACACTTTCTTTCAGCCTTTACTAATGCCACGAGGACACAAACAACTGACGACTCCACCTGGCTTGTGTGTAATCCAGCATCATCTGGGAATTTGCACCTTGTATCTAATCCAGCATCATTAGGGAACTAGCACCTTGTGTGTAATCCAGCCTCATTTTGGAAACACGATCTCGAGGTTGACCATACTTCCCTCCTCACAGGAACTGCATCCTGACATGAAGTTACTTCTTTTTTAGATCAATACTCAGAGAAACCTAGATCCATTTAGTAGAAGCCAGATAAACAGAACTCGGAGAAGTGAATTCAAAAGGAAAAGAAATATAAAAACAGACTACAAGGTGAGAACACCCACTTCCTACATAAAGTTAAAAACGAAAGCATTAGGACGATTAAGACTCTTCTTATTACACATCGAAGAACACAACGCTTAAGAGAAACAGAAACTACAACATATACACATCGAAGAACACGAGGCTAAACGAAAGTAATTGAAAGGGTGTTACTTACCAAAGCTCGTTTTACAGGTTCGGTGTAGGTCCTTTGTAACTTGCCACGCTCCTTGAAGATGTCCCGAATATCCCGTGTTTGGTCTTCATTGCTCCTCTGCATGTTCACACTCGTGGTTTGAAAATCTCAACATGGTAAGAAAAATACTACTAGTAATACTCGCGCATCTTGTGGGCAACATTAAAGCACTCGTCTGCCATGTTAGAGCATCTCCAATAGAATTGCAACACGCGGCGCTTTAAAAAAGCGTTTATAGTGCCGAGATCGAGAAGTAGATACTAGAGAGTAGAGGATAGTTCTCAGCATAGATAGATAAAAAAAGATACCCATACCCCTCTCCAAATTTGCAAATAAGTCCTTCCCTCGTTCATCCTTTTCTCCCACAAGATAAACTACTCATACAAATGCATCTTGATGCGTGCAACGCATGGGCATCTTGCTAGTTCTAAAAACCATTCCATCATTTGCCACACTGCTGGTTGCAGATGAAAAACCTACCAAAGCACAGCGCGATACAGGAGCGACGCACAATTACAAGCTGATATTCTGTTGGACAATGGAGGCTATAACCAATTACTTTTACGGGAACAATAGCACCTAGGAAAATTGAAGGGTAGGTATGAACAAAATTGGAACTCTACATGTACTGCTAAGTGATTCAATACACACATTACCAATCGAGGAGGAGAACGATGGTCGCAGCGGCCTCTGTGAGTCATGGTCGGCAACGGGAGTCAGTTCATTATCCACAATGGTGGTACTTCTGCGCTTGGCATCGGCTTCCGAGAATCAGATCTGAGACCGTGGAAGACGATGCTGGGGAAGAGGCTCCGTGTATGACGACGACGGTGGACCGGCTCCAGTGCGGCGTATGAGGTCGTCGATGAGGCAGATGCGCTGCGGTGGACGAGTGCGCCGATGTAAAGGTGAGGAGCACGAAAGCCGCGGTGCCGTGGAGAAGTCTATTTTGCGGTGGGGATAGAAAATGGGGAGTATTCAGGTGTACTACTCTGGGTGCCAGGGTGGGGCTGGCTGGGTAGGGTGAACCTGAAGTTACAAAAACAACCCCCTACCAAGCGTCGTCCGTAGGCCTGTTCAGAAGGCTATGATGGTAACTTCCCACTGCTCGAATCAGGGTCGCGGAATATTTTCCCGTCGACCTCAAAAGTTTGTGACACTGGACTCCCCGTGTGGTGTGTTGAGTGATTCGGCTAAGCAACTAGCGAGTAGTAGTAGTAAACTCTGCATATTAGGATTGACCGAAGTCAAACTTCCTAAAGTTTGACCAAGTTTATATAAAAATATTAACATTTACCATAACAAATATGTATGATGTGGAAGTACATTCAATAATGAATCTAATGGTATTTATTTGTTATTGTATATGTTAATATTTTTTGTTATAAGCTTTCTGAGAGTTTACAAAACTTGACTTGGACCAATGCTAATACGCGGACTAGAATAAAAACGGAGGGAGTACACATTTGTTTTCTTAGTTTGTAGTGAACTAATCATTTCTTGAAATTGTGAAATAAATATATTAGGCTATTGACTTCGAATATAATGGTCTATAAAATTCAATAGTTACAACCATTGTCGAATCCCAAGATGTATACAAGGTCTATAGTACTTCACAACATGCTCAAACTCACATAATCCCAGTCAAATGAGAATCTAAATGCATTTCATAGTTATTACTTTGTAGGATGCAACAAAAACAACCAAAACTCTACATCAGCCATTATAGAAGCAACATTTTGACATATCCCATTGTGTGAATGAAACGTGCAGAGAGAGATTTTGAAGATGGAGCAGATAGGGCGGGAAAGATTGTATGTATGTGGACGAGAGAGTAGGAGACAAACCTAACGAGACAGAGAGAGGGAGAAAGATAAAGAGAAAGAGAGAGGAAGAAGTTAGGTCTCTGAGAAAGATGGAGACATGTAATATACGTGATTCTGTATACGTGGAAGGAGAAGAGACAACATGTTTGATGAGAGAGATGGAAAAACATGGATGAGAGGGGAAGGATCTCATGGGTTGAGGGATTGAAAATTTTGTGCGGGGGAGAGAGGGATTGGTAATTTTGTGCAAGACAGAGAGAGGGTGGGGGGAGGAGTCAGTCAGCTGTCGTCACGTCACCCTCTTCCAAATGACCCCGCATTCTCTAGCGCGATGTGGTCGCCATCTTCGATCTGCTCGATGCCCTCTTTGAAGATTGAGCTGTTGTGCATGTTGGGGTGCAAAGAAGCACAACCGAGAGTGGTCGTCGTATAACCTTGGATGGGGATGAGATGTGTGCTCGGGGGAGTGTGTGTGTGTTGTGCTACGTGTGTGTGTGTGTTTGTGTGTGTGTGTCAGATATTGAGCGAAAACAAACCTAAGGAGAGAAATGGGTATTCACGAAGAGATTGTGCGGGCCTTGAGGTGGGCAGGGGCTGAGTGAGGGTGTCAAAATGTGCGCGTTGATGCATATGTTGCATGCGATCGTGCGAGGGACGGACGAATCGAGAGAGATGGTTGTTGTGTTACGGATGCTCCTCTCTCTCTCTGTCTCTCTGTGTCTCTCTCTCTCTCTCACACACACACAAGTAAACTAGAAGACCGTTCTCTCATGTATACACAATGTATCGACATCTATCTATGTCTCACTCATGCATGATCATTTGCACATTCACACCTCTCTATGTCTGTATCACACGCACACCGTCTCCACATTGCCCTTCCACCACAACACACATGTGGACACATACACACGTTCTCTCACAGTCACACACACAAAATAAGTATTAAAAAAACTAGGGCGCACCTAAAACGTCCAAATCCAAATAAACACAAACTGGAGCTAAATTCAAATATATGGAAATATTGCAGCGTCAAGAACTTTCCCAGGAAAAAAAGTTGAGTAATATTCGAGGATTGTTTTCACACACACAAAAAGGTTCGGTGTATGTCCTTCGAGCGCGACACGGTGACGCACCGTTCGATCGATCGTGCGGCCGCGGTTCACGCGCTTGCACATGATTCCGTATCGTGGCTGTGGTACTAACTTCAATTTTTTTTAATAAAAGCGCTGCCTAAGTCTAATGTTTACGTGTACTAGTATGGTTTTCTTTTAAGTTTGACCAACCTCATATATAAAACTAAAGTAAGCTCCCATACGCGCACTCATCAATATGCCGCCGCCGCCGTTGCGCATGCCGGCGCCCGCCTGCTCCGGACAACAATTTCTTGCCCATCACCGCCGTGTCGCCGCCATCCCTGTGCCATGAAGCCTAAGGCTCGCCCGTTCACGTCGTCGGCAGTCCCTCCTCGCCATGCCGCTGCGCTGCCAAGAACGTGATCAGCTGGTAGAGCCGCGTCTATGCACACAGCGTATGAAGAGGAGGACGAGTGCGTGCTCCACCATGCCGGCGAGGAGGAACTAGCGTGTCATTGTCGTCTGCGCCCGCGCGGAGGAGGCGCGCATGGTGGCTGTCACGGCGGAAGCCGGTCGTGCGCGTGTCGAGCCCGCAAACTGGGTGCAGACGCGGAATCTACCTTCGAGACCTTGAATGCCACATGGATCCTGCAATCTGAAGGAGCAATTTGGGTCAGTCAACTCATGTGAGCCGTTTGATGCAACATGGATGGCTAGAAGGGCTTCTTCCACCTCTTCTGCCGTCTTCTTCCTTCGCTCCGTCGAACTTCTTTGACAAATCGACTGACCCAAATTATACTAATAGTACGAGCGTATTAAGTACAGTAGGAACACGAAGGTACGAGCAGTAGTACCAACTGCAAGAAGCACATTAGTAAGACATAGTACTAGTACTACTCTATGTACTAAAGAGTTCAAATAACGAGAAAGAACATAAACATAGTTCTACTGGGACCTCAGCATAACACACACTTGAAAATAAACTAAGCAACTAGTCCACTTGACACTGCAGTAGAACCAGCATGAGCGACGACACTGCCACCTACTCGGAGTCCGAGTCCACGTCCTCGACTTCGTCCTCGTCCCTCTTCCTCTTCCTCTTCGCTGACGCTTCTTTGCTTAAACCGGACACCGGGCTCTGCTTCTTCATCCAACCCATGTAGATATTTAAACAAAGGTAGGCATCCATTGCTGCGTACAGGATGTGATCTTCATCTAATGTCTTCGACTCCCATGCATGATGAAACTCGTGATGAGGTTTCTTCGTTTTAGCGTACGAAGGATCAATCATGGCTGCTGCCAGGGTTAGCATTGAAGGTTGAGAGGAGGACACCAGGCTTGCCTTCTGGAGATCGAAGGGCTGGCCTACAATGAGACCTATCCGACGCAGGACATCCCTGTCGTTCTTAAAGCCTACAGTAACGAATTTCACTCTTTTGTCCTTGAGGAAGTTCTTAAAATCCTGGCACTCAACGTTGGCATGGCATATGTGGTAGACCAAGCAAACGTTATGTACGCAAAGCTGGATCACGACGGGCTTCTTCCTTTCTTCTTCCTTTAGATCCTTCTCTCGTCCCAGGACTGTGGTGTACTCAACATCTAGCCCAGCGACCCACTCATCCATTGAACTGTTGAACATGCATAGGAAGCGAGCAAGCCATGCTTTCACCGTCGCGGATCCACGTGTGTAGATGACGATGAACTGATCGCCGGTGATGGCTCTAACCTGGTACTCAGCAGCGACCATGGAGATTTGGGAGGCCATGGATTTTGGAGGAGGGTTAGGAGAAGTTGAACTGTTGTACCCCGCAAAAACTGGGAGCAAACTAATGTGAAAGGACGGGACGACTGGGAGCGAACTGTTGTGAGGTAGAAGATGGGGACGAGTAGGGCGTGCAAACGGCGTGGGGTTGCTGGCTTGCCCGGTGGATAAACGGTTGCAAGCCCCCAAAGAGTTCTCGAGAACTATGCGGGACCCACTAGATGTCATGTCTACTAGACGCATATCGTAGTCCTGACGGTATAGCTTCTGCCTATTTGCACGCCATGCCGACGCGTGGATGTAACTTCACTTAATTCCGTCAACCGTCGCGCCTCCCACGACCTTCGCCTCCCTCGCGTGGTCGTGCACTTTGAGACTTCGACCGGCTATAAATGAGCAATTTTTTGCCTACTCCGCATGCATGATACTCCCTCTGGTCCTTTTTATTCCCATCAACCGTTTGCAAAGTGTTTGACCAAATATATACTTTTTTTGAACACCACCTTATATTAATGAACCAGCCACACCAGTACACTCATTCGATACAATATTCACCACACAGGGTGGTATGTTATTTACAAGAATACTATCTAATCTATTTTCAAAGCTATACTTAGTGATTAAGTGTGCCACCTTATTGGCCGAACGGCTAATCTTTGACAATTGAAGATTGTTGATCAACTTCGAGATGCTCAACACTTTCATCTTCAGGTCACGCATAGCAGACCTGTCATAGTCCCCCGATGCAAGAGACTCTACCACAAAAGCGCAATCAGTCTCTAAAATTACAGGATTATGAAGAGAAATACCTATGTAGAGACTGCCAATGCAAGCCCTAAGCTCCACTTCCTCCACGCTTTGACAGGCATCAATGAAATCCCACGACCAAATTTCTACTAAAAATATCAATATCTACAATACTGATTATAATGAGTATAAAAACTACGTTTTATAATGAGTGTAAAAATATTGATTTAACATTATGAATGTTGATACTCCCTCCGTCTAGGTGAGTAAGTCATCTCAGGCTGTCCTCGACGTAGGTGTGCCATTGCTCGCTATAAATACCGCGCCTTCCATGAAATCGCTATCTCCTCCCTCTCACGTTCACGTTCATCGCTATCTCCTCCCCCTCCCTCTCACGTCGACCACCATGGCATCGCCCCTCCCAAGCCCTAGGAGCCCCTCGCTGCACCGCGCAGACGGTCACGCGTCATCGTTCCGTTCCTCGCCGCCACTAGTCGAGGAGGACGCGTCGGTGTTCCGCTCCTCGCCGCTATGCGACGCGTCGCCGTTCCGTTCCTCGCCGCCACTAGTCGAGGAGGACGCGTCGGCGTTCCGCTCCTCGCCGCGACGCGACGCCTTGCCGTTCCGTTCCTCGCCGCCACTAGTCGAGGAGGACGCGTCGGTGTTCCGCTCCTCGCTGCGACGCATCGAGGTGGACGCGTCGGTGTTCCCAATCTCGCCAGCACGCGCGTCGGAGGACGCGTCGGCTCCCCGCTACGAGGTGAACACCGTGCCGCCCGCCGAGCCCCCAGCCTTGAGGAGCTTTGGAAAGAAATGGATGTCGCCTTGTGGGAGGCTTTGCCTCCAGCAGAGCGCGCCAAAATAGAAGCGGAGAAGAAGGCCGAGGAAGAGAAGTGCACCATGCAACAAGCTTTCTGGGAGATCTATGTCGTGTCCGAGAGAGTCAAGCAATTGGTTCTTTGGCAGAAGGCTCGTGTGAGGGCCGTGAGGGTGGTGGAGGACTCCCGTGCCGACACCCTAAGTGCATTCGGGCCCAAGCGCCTCATCTACGCTTGGCGGTACGTGGACCGGGTGCACGCTTCCAGCCAGGAGGAGTACCTATTGGCGCGGGATCACCACACCGGTGAGATCGTGCTCGCCCGCCGGTAAGCCACCAATCAGCACCTCGCGAGTTGCGAGGCTGAGGAAGAGGCGTTGTGTCGGCGCGCTGGGAAACGGCCACGCACCAGGGCACTCGTGGCGCGCCGCAAGCGCTCCTGCGAGCGTCGTGGCTTTTAGGAGGAGTATAATTTTTGTTTCGTGAGGCGATCGCATTAGTTTTGGGACGCAAATGATAAATCCCGAACATTCAGGAATTTTTTGCGTCCTTAATTAAGTATGTAAAAGGGAAAGTTTGGAAACGTTGTGTATTATTACGCATTTTGCAAGTACGTGCATATAGCACAAACTTTACTATATACTATCGTACTACACGTCTCTCTCGATATATGCTTGCAGACTGTGCTGCTCCCTCTGTCCAGGTCAATAAGTCATCTTTGGTTGTGCACGGTGACCAAGAAGGAGGGAAGACTTGTACACCTAGACGGAGGGAGTACTACTATTACTTATGTACGTGCAAATGCACGTTTTAACATTACGATGCGGTTTTTGTAAAAGTAGAAAAACATCAGCAGTCAAGCTTGTGAAACGATTCAATGCAAAACAAATGCAAAAATGCTCGTTTGATTGTTTACTTTTAGCTTCCTTCTCTGTGGTTATTTCTGTGTCCTACTTTGTACGGAGCATCTCACTGGTTGGAAAGGCATGCAAATTCCCAAACCGCTTCCTACACCCTGTATCGAATTTTTTGCCTAACAAGTTGTGCCGTGCAATTGGAATTCCAACTTGAGTACTACTACTAGTAGGAGTACCAGGGGCCAGTTCTTTTAGGCTTCTATATTAGTAATCCCATAACTACTACCTCCGTCCTAGTTTATTGGTCCCCATTGTAATCTGTGTCAAATTTTGATCATAAATTTAACTAATGAAATGTTAGTGCATGTCACATGCACTACTCCATCCGTCTAGGTGAGTAAGTCATCTTAGGCTGTGCATCGTGACCAAGGAGGAGGAGAAAACAAGAAACATTAATGTTTATTTGCTAATTAATAGTATTGCATGCAATGAACTAACCACTGCATGTCATGTTTGATATCTCAAGTCATTAAAAGCATGCACACTCTTTATCTCTTATTGGTTGATATGTCAAGAAACAAGAAACGAGGTAGAAGTTAATGCACTGCGCCTAAGTGTTTTGGGATTATTTGGTTTTCGTAAGATGACTTACACACCTAGATGCACCGCGCCTAAGTGTTTTGAGTAACATTTTATCAGTTAAATCTTTGGTCAAAATTTAGCACAAATTACAATGGTGAGGAATAAACTAGGACGGAGTAGTAGTTTAGAAGCCCAAATAAATGAGTGAGGCGCCTTATTGTTACTCTCCACTGTGACTAGTCTTGTGGGAAAAGCTGGGGAAGCCACCAAAAGAACTGGCCCTAGGAGTAGTAGCTAGGGATCGAGTGTGGGAGATGAACCAGAGAAAGTAAATGCAGAGAGATGAAATGCAAAAAAGACGGAGGGATGTGATGGTTGCTTGTCCGTTTATTTTACCAGGCCATTTATTACTGGGAGTGGTTGGGTTTTGTGATATGATGGCTTTACTGCCGCGGCACGAGCAGGGTGAGAGGTTAGACTCCCGTGCAGCGCCGCCCTCTACACTTGTACTACATCGGTCGTGGTTCATTAGTCCCCCATTGAATTTGACTGAAGATTTAACTAACAAAATGTTAGTGCATGTCAACAAAAACTATATCGTTGGATTCGCATTTGAACATAGTTTTGAATGATATAATTTTAGGTGACATGCATCAATATTTATTGTACTATATATAATGTTAGTTCAATTTTTGGTTGTACTAATCTATAGTAGTAAGGTGCCCGTGTGTTGCACCGAAGAGTGAAATGCATTGATCGGGGAGTTGTTTAATTTGACAAAGGATGTGGGGGTCATCTCATGTGTAACGTGTATCGATAGGTTTCTTCGGATATTATCTCATCTCTAGAGCTCACAAGCATCCGGGTGAAATAGATAAAAAGGTATCTTTTACAAACAAAAGCGTTCAACTGTTCAACCTGCATCCAAAACTTGTGAAGAAATAACACTTATTGTGCTTTGCAAGAAATGATCTTTAAGAATTAGTTTTTGAGTATCGATTGTTATACATGTTGGCTACAGATGACATGGCACTTTCTTATAGTCAACAGTTGGCTATACTATTAAGTAATATTAACCATGACCTTATACACCTAGACGGAGGGATTAAATCTGGATGACTTGCAAGGGGGCAGAGGAGATGTAAGAAATGGTTCATCGTAAGTCTTTCACCAGTACTGTAGTAAAAATTCATACATGGAAGATTCTAGACTAAACCATAAACGGATACACTTTTATTCATGCGCGATACTCCAATAGAGCAAGATCATGCATGGAAGTCTCCACATGCTTAGATAGCGGATTACATTGAGCGAAGACTAATGATCAACATTTAACTTGATAATGCATATTTTTTTGAAGAATAGGGAGGCTCCTCCCTGGTTCCATTATCAAATGAAACCCAAAGTGTCTTACATCAGCTCACTGAGAGGAGCAGTTCAAAGGAAGGACTGCGGTGAAAGCCACTCTAGTTTCCTAAGTGCACTTGATAACGCGTATGTCCAGCTGAACCTCCTTGGAGTCCCCATGCACCGAGTCGGCGGGTAAAGGATGGAACGGACGCCATGGGTTTTCCAAGTCCACATTGGCGGGATAGGCCCAGCTCCCCAGAGTCCAAGTCTGTCTGATGAGGCCGGTGTCGCCGCTCACGCGACGCGGAGGGGTAGTAACATTGACCACGCACCCGTACATCTGCCTCGTGTCAGTGTAAGCGTCAGCGGCGACCCCCATGACGCACATTACAGAGAAGGGGCGGCGGCTTGCGCGGGCCTCGCCTGTGCCCACGATCAAGAGGAAGACGTTGCCGTCCTCCTCCGAGACTAGCAGGCGGCGGTGATCCTCCAGCGACTCCGGCATGGTCAACCGATAGCACGTGTCGTACTTGATGTTCTCCGCCAAGGGCCAGCAGTGACCGCTGCCCGCATCCGTGAGGTGATGCACCATGTCCGCCGGCGAGCCACAAAATGGCATCGGGCACTCATAGCAGTGGACGAAGGGCTCCTTGGAGGCATCGACCAGGCCGTCCATGAAACGGGAGTGGCTGTAGGGGACGTTGCACCAGTTGAATATATGAGCAAGTTACTACGAGATTTAATCCGAATAAGCACAAAATAAATCATGACGGCTATAATAGAGATGAAATTAATCATGTGGACTAGCATAGTAGTAGGATACAGAGTAGAAACATGAATTCTACCACGATTTAGAACAGGAAGGACAGAAACACATACGGTGCAACGGGAGCAGCACCGTTGGCGTTGAGGTTGTCGCCCATGTCGTTGAGGAAGAGGTTGCCGAGGTCGGGGAAGAAGTCGTCGTCGGTGAAGTCGTGGCTCCCAGCAGTCGCGAGAGTGCGCTCCCCAGATTTCAACAGCGCCCGCCGAATGGAGCGCAGGAGGGAGTGGCTGTAGGGGACGTTGCGGCCGCCGAATGGAGCGCAGGAGTAGCACAAGAAGCAGTAGATGGTGTCCTAGTACTCTATCTAGTACTCCCTAGTCTCTATCTATCTATATCTATATATGTATCTACTCTTATAGAAAAACGAGTTGGTGATGATGGTATGCCTGCCATCTTGTAATATAGACCGTCCGATCTATATCTGACGGATAGAAAGCCAACTATGACAATTTTACAAAAGATACCCGCACCTCTCTCCACATTTACAGATAAGGCCTTACCTCGTGCTCCTCCCTATGTCTCTATCTCTACTACTTTTTTTATAACAAATCGAATAGTGCTACGCCGTCCGCTGCACGCCTGGCTGAACACGCCTCCTGGCCTCCATCATCACCAACTGAGTCTTTTATAGGAGTAGGAGTAGAGAAAAAACCGAGTTGGTGATGATGGTGTGCCGTGCAATGCACATGCATCTTGCTATTTTTTTTGCATATAAGTCCAAACACCATGTAGACACGGTCTTTGAGCACGGTTCGTAGTCGTTCCATGATCGGGCATTGAAGTTTGTAACTATTTTAGATTAGAATATACTACTCGTCCGGTGCTAGTAGTAGAGCAGAGTCCTACTCTACTACTCTACTCTAGCAAGCTAGGGCATAGTACTGTAGTAGGTACTGTAGGGAGTACCAGTATTGTGATCACTCAAGCAAGTTGTCTGGCATCGATATGACCCTACGCTGCTGGTATGTGTCTCGTAAGTCAAGCGGCATGCTATAGTCATCATCACCTGTCCACTTCCCGCAGCACATATTCGCTTCTCCATCTTTGTCCGCACATAATCTCGTCCAAGCTTCCATCCCCACTAAGGTGCCTCCCCCCCCCTCGTCCGAAACCCAAGCACTAACAATGGCAAAACCGAGCAGCGTCCGCCGAAAGAGTGGCTAGAAATCGCTCCCCACGAAGGTAATCAAGCTCATTATTTTGCGTGTGGACAATCTAAGTACCATGCCGCTCGCCGCGTGCTCATCTGGGCTGTACCGTTTACTCAAAGCCCTCAGGCCGGAGCTTTTTAAGCCAGCTCCTTGCTTGCTGATGCCGCCTAATCTTCAGAAATGGTGTGTCACGCAGCATAACGATCATAGGGTGGCGAGCATCAACCCTCTTCACTGCGATCCGATCCCCGTCAGCCTTAGCTACATTAACGGTGTGTACTGGGTCAGCATGAACACGTCTTGGATAGTGCTCGTCGACGGTCGCGACAGTTGGGTGCTCGTGGAGGTCTACACCCGGCGATTGATCCCCCTTCCTTCGATTAACACTGCACTGCTTTGGCACCGCGGCCCAGAATACTCAGAATCTTACTGTAGCCAACATGATACCAAGTTTGATTTGCTCAAGGTTATAATCTGCCAAGTGCCCACAAGATCTGCGAATTATAAAGATTTCAGGCTAATTGCGTTCTTCAACCGCGGTCTCGCCTATCTGACAGATCACTACAGTAAGTGGATAAATCTGCACGTCCATCACAGGATCATACATCCTCCATGGTTCTCTGATGCCATTGAACACAAGGGCTTCATTTACGCTGTCGATTCCTTCTATGGCCGGACGTATTGCTGGCCTACTCCAGTCATCACTACAAACGGCTGTTACAGCAGTATGTTACTTTCCTATGATATCATGATGGCTTGCTTATTTTACTGTCAACATTTACTGAAAAAAATTCATGCTCATAACATGCTGTTCTTAAGATTGACTAAATCAAGAGCCCTTTTTTATTTGACTCCAACTTGATATGATGTTGTAGGCCGCCTGGTGTCCCTACCCTTCCTAATCCCAGAACCTTTCAAAGAAAAGCGGCATGGCAGTTGCAGGTGGTTCCTGGCTCGATCAGATGACAGCGAAAGATTGATGATCGTTCGCATGTACCGGATGTGTTGTTTCGCAGAATACAATCATAGTCACTTCAAGGTCTTTGAGCAGGATTCCAGCTTCTCTGGGCCTTCAGCAATTTTTGACTGGAGGCTGGTAAGTAGCCTTGGTACACGCTCTTTGTTTGTCGGACTGAATTATCCAATTAAGCAGGAGATAACTGACGGCAAGGATCATGATGGCAGCGCGGTTTCGTTCATCAGGCAAAACTGTGTGTACACAGCGTACCATGCGTCTCTGCATGCACCATACCCTGATATGTGCCGCCACGCTCTGCAGCCCAAATTAGAAGAGAGGGTCACAAGTATCAGACCTCGACCTGCTGGCTGGAGTTTCCCCCGTCAGGCACCCATCTGGTTCAAGCTGTCAGCCAATCTCCACAGCTTAATAAATAGTAACGTCTAACTGAGCCAGTTAGTTAGATGTGTACATTTGGTGTAGTAGGATCTTTATTTAGTTTGATGCATACACTTGTTCTTTTTTGGTAGCCCTTTTGTAATGATGGTGATGTTTGTTTTGGAAGAGAGAGCTGCGTCTTCACTCTTCTGGCCTGCTTACTGCTTCTGTTGCACCCCCAGCCCTGGTTGCTGCTGCTGCTGTTTTCAATGTACAATTAGTAGTATAGTTCGTCTGTTGGTTGAATAAATGTGTTGTTAGAACGAAAACACAATGTTTTGGAAGTCGTTGCACGGTTCGATCCTTTAGTGCTCCGTACCGTACGTAGCTCATACTATTTTTCGTACAGAACACATTTTCCACTTGTTGATAACATGCAGCCCACTGATGAAGGCCCAATAGAGAAGCCCATAATTAACTGGAAGGGAGGCTCTCACACGAATCCGGCCCAGGTACATGCTCATGGTCCCCTAAACATAAATAAGTAAATAAATAAATAAAGCTAAATGCTCATGCACCAGTTCTTTGGGAAAATAGGTAGCCCAGTATTTCTTTTTGAAGAATACCCAAGCTAGGCCTATTTGTTTTCTCTGAATTACTGGGCTGCAAATCTTTCAAGATGAGGAGGGATGCATTCCGTCCTGGCCAAAGAGTATGGTCAATGTCTGTTAAAAGTAATATCAAAAGGGGTTGAAAATTCCAAAAAATTTATAGCAAATGGGATATTAGTTTTTTTTTTGAATTTTGTTCTTCACTGATATCTTATACGTATTTCATTGGATTTAACATGACATAGTACTAATTTATTTTTAAATTTGTTTTAGTATGGCTATTTATTTTTGGATTAAGAATATTTCGTTCCCCAGCAAAAATTTCCCACATATTTAGTTAATTTTTTGACCCTAGTACTGACCAGAAAATGGCCGACAATTCTAAAAATGGAAAACGGGCGGCTGATTTGTTTACGCAAGGCTTTGCCAGTGAACACATGATTCTAGCCGCCGTGCTTCTTCAATATCTGATCTTCCTGCTCCAGCCGCCTAAACTAGCGCCGACGGGACTGCCTGCTCCCTCCTCTTGTGGCCTGCTGTGATGCCGCGCAGGCTTCCCCGGCCCACCCTACTCCCTCCGCTGGCCTGGCCACACGCAATCAACTGCCTCCTTATTATGCGAAAAAAATGATTCCTCCCACTGACATCTGGGGCGCACCGGTTGGGAGGCTGGCCTATGGGCCTACTACGTTGACGCATACGCAGGGCTTATCAACTTAGTCAACAAACGATTCTAGCAGCATTAACCATTGGATTTGAATCGAACGGTCCTGCTGCTTCTTCAATCGCTGCTCTTCTTGCACCAACCGCCCAAACCAGCGCCGGGGAGACCGCCTGGTCCTGCCTCTAGTGGCCGGCTGTGCTGCCGTTGAGGCCTCATCGCCCCCTACTACTCCCACCGCTAGCCAGGCCCTGCGGCGACGGCAGCCTCACACCGCAGCCGAACCAGTGAACCCTCGTACTCCTCTCCGCGTGGGCATCCACTGCCGCGTCTTCCCCGGCTCTGCGTTGTCCCCTTCCTAGGCCTCGCCGTCGTCCACCGCCTTAGTGCTCTCAGTGCGGTGTGGTCAATGTGGACAATGATATTCCATCGGAAGAGTACTGTACGTGGAGAGGCTGACAGCTGGGCCCACGGCCATAGCCCAATTTTTTGTGATTTGCCAAGTAAGTCGCTTTGTCAGGCCTGTTGGGCTGCAAATCTTTCAAAACAAGGAGAGCTTTCATTCGGCTGGCCGAGAAAATGGCCCATCAGTAATGAGAAATGGGTTGTACATTTTTAAAACACATCAAACCGGCAATTAGTTTCAATTTTTTTTTCATTTTGAGATTTTAAATTACATTAATTTTTATGCGTGGAGAATTTGTTGTATTTTATATTGATATACATTTATTTTTAAAATCAGTTTGAATGTGAGTCGAAATTTCGGGATTAAAAAAAGTTCGGACCGCACCGAAATATGCAAAATTTCGTATAAGTTTTTAACCGTGGCCACAATATGGGCTGTAATGCTAACAAAAAGAATATGGGCTCCAAAAAAACCTTAAGAATTAGCAAATGGGCTGTAAATTATTAAAAATAATGGCAGATGGGCTGTATACTGTTTTTCACAGATTTGAGGCTTTCCTAAAAAAAGGTTGACGCACAAGTAGTGACTGTTGGATGGCCATCCAACGGCCGTCGTGCTTCTTCAATCTCTGCTCTTCCTGCTCTAGCCGCTCAAACAAGCGCCGGCGGGACTGCCTACTCCCTCCTCCCCGCGTCCGGCTCTGATAGCTCGGACCCACCAGCTATATCTTCATATGCAAGGAAGTGCCTCCTTATTACGCACAAAAAAAATGAATACTCCCCCTCTTAGCTGGGACCCAGTATAGTGGCAGGTTGACTTGTGGGCCTACTAAGTTGACCGGGACGGAGTGCTTTGGAAACTTAGTCAATATGCATGATTCTAGCTCCAGTGACCGTACAATGTCCATCCAACGGCCGTAGTGCTTCTTCAACCTCTGGTCATCTTGCTCCAGCCGCCCAAACCATCGCCGGTCGTGCCTCGTGCTCCTGCCTCCCATGGCCGGCTACGATGCGGCAGAGGCCTCACCGCCCCCTACTACTCCCACCGCTGGCCAGGCCATCCCTCTACTCACCCACACCCCCTGTTATTCTACGGTGACGGAAGCCTCACACCGCAGCGAACCAGTGAACCCTCGTACTCCTCTACGCGTGGGCATCCACTGCCGCGTCTTTCCCGGCTCTGCGTCGTCCCCTTCCTAGGCCTCGCCGTCCTCCACCGCCCTGGTGCTGTCGGCGCGGCGTGGTCAACATGGTCAAGGAACGGCTTCCATCGGACATGGACTGTACGTGGAGAGGCTGACAGCTGGGTCCACGGCCGCTGCAAGGAAGTGCCTCCTTATTACGCGCAAAATAATTATTCCTCCACCTGACAGCGGGAACCCACCGGACGGGCCACCATATTTTTAGAAAAAAACGTTTCCCCCCTGACTACTGGGATCCACGAGCTACACCTTCGCACGCAAGGAAGTGCGTCCGGGCAAAAAAAATACGATTCGCCCCCCTGACTGCTGGGACCCACCAGCTACATCTTCGCACGCAAGGAAGTGTGTCCGAAAAAAAACCATTCGCCCCCTTGACTGCTGGGACCCCCCAGCTACATCTTCGCACGCAAGGAAGTGCGTCTGGGCAAAAAAAAACGATTCACCCCCCTTACTGCTGGGACCCACCAGCTACATCTTCGCACGCAAGGAAGTGCCTGACAGTCGGGGCCCACCTGGTCGAAGCGTACGTAGCGTTGTCATTATGGTCGCGAACGTGTACGTACATATATACTGGTGGATGTAGAGGCACGCACGTGTCGTAGTAGAGGCGCGCACGTAGTATGTACATGCACGTACAACGATGAGGGTGCAAGAAAGAAAATACGGCCACGTACGTACATACGGGCAGGGTCTCGAACGCCTACTCGCGTATATGTACATGGCTGGGTCGGAACGGAGAAACAGCATCGTCGCCGTGTTCATGGGGAGACAACCGGCTGGGTCGGAACAGAATGCGTGGTCATGTTCATCGGGAGGGCTTGGACAGAACAGGCGATGGAAACGAGGCCTGGCGTACCGCACAACGGAGGAAACGAACCTCCTACGTTCAGAACGGGGTCCTGTTGATAGGGAGGGGTGTGGCATACCGCAAAAAGGAGGAAACGGACCTCCTACGGTCGAAACGGGGGTCCTGTTGATTGGGAGGGGTGTGGCGTACCGCAAAATGGACGAAACAGACTTGTGTTGGAGTGCTACGGTCGAAACAGGGGTCCTGTTGATCAGGAGGGGTGTGGCGTACCGCAAAACGGACGAAACGGACTTGTGTTGGAGCGCTATGGTCGAAACGGAGGTCCTGTTCATCGGGAGGGGTGTGGCGTACCGCAAAACGAGACTCCACGGGATACTGTTCATCTCCACCGTCGACCTCCTCCAGCCTCCATGGGCTACCGTCGACCTCCTCCAGCCTCCACGGGCTCCTGTTCATCCAGCCTCCACCGTGCGCTACTCCACCGGCTACTGTTCAACCACCCCTCCACCGTCTACTGTTCATCTAGCCCTCCACCATCTACTGTTCATCCAGCCCTCCACACCACGGGGTCCTGTTCAACCACCCCTCCATGGCCACCCCTCCATTGTCTACTGTTCATCCAGCCCTCAACACCACGGGGTCCTGTTCATCCAGAGGCAACGCCACCGCTCACTATTCATCCACCCCCCCGCAACACTCACTGTTCATCCAATCGATCGGCTTCAGTTAGCAGCAGTAGCGAAGGAATTGCTCCATTGGGTTCAGTTAACAGCCATCGATCGCTTGCTCGGGTTCAGTTAACAGCCATCGATCGATCGCTCGGGTTCAGTTACACGTAGCCTGTAGTGCAATCGCTTGGGTTCAGTTAGAGCCCAACGCCTCGCTCGGATTCAGTTAGAGCCAACGCCTCGCACGTGTACGAGAGAAACGTGCATCGCTCGGCCCCCGACCTCCCACCGTAACCAGGAAGTCCCCGAAATTTTCCTCCCCCTCGCTTCTACCACGGTTTTTTCCGTCATGGACGGCCCAAAGAATGTCATGCAGCTACGTCTCTGGCCCGCCCAGGACAAAAAGCCCATTTTCTGTCATGATTTTTTGTCATAGAAGTAGGAGCCCACCACATCTATGATGATACCCAGTTTTGTCACAATTATCGTCATAGAAGTGTCATATGTATGACATAAATTTTTTTCGTTCAGCCCAAAATGTCACGGATGTGTATTTTTTTTGTAGTGATGATAGAGAATAGACCCGAGAGCCATAGGTTTCACTAGTGGCTTCTCTTAATATAGCAAGTATTACGGTGGGTGAACAAATTACTGTCGAGCAATTGATAGAAAAGTGCATAGTTATGAGAATATCTAGGCATGATCATGTATATATGCATCACATCCGCTACAAGTACACCGACTCCTGCCTGCATCTACTACTATTACTCCACACATTGACCGCTATCCAGCATGCATCTAGATTATTAAGTTCATAAGAACAGAATAACGTATTAAGCAAAATGACATGATGTAGATGGATAAACTCAAGCAATATGATATAAAGCTCATCTTTTTATCGTCGATGGCAACAACACAATACGTGCCTTGCTGCCCCTGCTGTCACTGGGAAAGGACACCGCAAGATTGAACCCAAAGCTAAGCACTTCTCCCATTGCAAGAAAGATCAATCTAGTTGGCCAAACCAAACTGATAATTCAAAGAGACTTGCAAAGATAACCAATCATACATAAAAGAATCCAGAGGAGATTCAAATATTTCTCATAGATAAACTGGATCATAAACCCACAATTCATCGGATCTCGACAAACACACCGCAAACAGAGTTACATCAAATAGATCTCCAAGAAGATCGAGGAGAACTTTGTATTGAGATTCAAAGAGAGAGAAGAAGCCATCTAGCTAATAACTATGGACCGAAGGTCTATGGTAAACTACTCACAACTCATCAGAGAGGCCTTGGTGATGATGTAGAAGCCCTCCGTGATCGATTCCCCCTCCAGCGGAGTGCCGGAAAAGGCTCCAAGATGGGATCTCACGGGTACAGAAGGTTGCAGCGGTGGAAATAGTTTTTCGTGGTGCTCCTGGATGTTTTCGGGGTACATAGTTATATAGAGGCGAAGGAAGTCGGTCAGGGGAGCCACGAGGGGCCCAGGAGGCAGGTGGCACGCCCACCCCCCTACGGCGCGCCCTGCACCCTTGTGGCCGCCTCGGCTGCTTCTTGATGTCCACTACAAGTCTCCTGGATTGCGTTTGTTCCAAAAAGATCGCTCCCGGAGGTTTCATTCCGTTTGGATTCCGTTTGATATTCCTTTTTTGCGAAACACTGAAATAGGCAAAAAACAACAATTTGGGTTGGGCCTCCGGTTAGTAGGTTAGTCCAAAAAATGATATAAAGGTGTATAGTAAAGCCCATAAACATCCAAAACGGATAATATAATAGCATGGAACAATCAAAAATTATATATAAGTTGGAGACGTATCAACGCACACTCGACCTCTATGCTAGGGGTTAGTCGCTGCTAAGCACTATCAACCCTAACCAAGAGAGAGACTCAACCTAGCATGCAAGCTATAACTTAGGGCGCCAACGCTTCATTTATTTATGCTCAGGGCCTGCACCTGGCTTTGTACAGAGGGTTACATGCCTTGCCGACAAGGCTCGTACAAATGGTGGATTGCCGGGGGGCCCGGCAAGCCGCGCCTTATGGGTAAAACTTGCGGAGATGTTCGATGTTCCAGGAGTTGCTCATTGGAATGGCATCTTCGGCCTCCAGGCGGACTGCACTGGGCCTGGTGACTGATACCCCACAAGTATACGGGATAGTTGTAGCCTCTTACAGTAAGTAAGAGTGTCGAACCCAACGAGGAGCTAAAGGTAGAACAAATATTCTCTCAAGCCCTATCTACCACTGATACGACTCTACACACGCTTAGTGTTCACTTTACCAAGAACAAGTATGAAACTAGAAGTACTTTGTAGGAGTTATTGGATAGGTTTGCAAGATAATAAAGAACACGTAAATAAAAAGTAGAGGCTGTTTAGATAAAGATGCTGTCGGCGTTCTGGGAATGGGGGTACCCAGACTTGCCTGCCTGCGGCCTGCGGCGTGGCTCAAGGAGTGGCCCAGTACGATCCATCTTCGTCAACACAAGCTCAATACCCTCGCGGGGCGGACGACAGGAAGCTTCCTCAGGCACAGCCTCGTCAGGCTGGCTCGCGAGGAGGCGGAGAGATCAAGGCGGGGTACCTCACGAGGTGCCCGTGACGGAAGCCAGGCGGGCCAGGCGGGCGCCTGCCTGCGCAGAGTCCTTGTTTCCTCTCTGGTCCAAAGGGGGCAAGCGCAGGCAAGGGTATCAAGCAAAGGCAACCATTTAGGTGCAACAAGACCAAGATCAGCAGAACGGCAGGATGGAGGTCATCGTGGAGCCCAAGCCAGCGTCATCGTCAGAGTCTTTGGCAGGAGAGGACCAACTTTAGTCAGGATAAGTGTACTAGATGTTCCCCTTCAAAATGGCCAATTGTTGGCGCCCTTCCCGCTCAATATTTGGGAAGAGGACCAGGGCCTTGCTCTATAAATAGGGCTAGCCACCACAGTAGAAAGGGATTCGGATTCAATCCTTCCCAAGAGGCAGCACCCCCACAAGAACTCCTCCCCTCGCGAGGCAGTTCTTCCTTTGTATTGTTCATCATCAGCCCCTGAGGCAATCCACCACACCACAAACTAGAGTAGGGTATTACACCACAATGGTGGCCCGAACTAGTATAAACTTCATGTCCCTTGTGTTGTTCTTCGTGTAGTTTAGATCCTTGCGAGGCGACGAGGCGTGAGCAGGTAGGAGGTGTGATCTCCGCGTGCACCCCAGAGTTCGAACCTTGAGGGTCTGCCGGAACCCGAAATCTGACATTTGGCGCGCCAGGTAGGGGTGCGCCGGAGCTTTCCCTTCCGCCGACCCGCTCTCCACCAACACCGCGCTTCGCCCTCATGATGGGCAACGCACCGCCCGCTCCGGCCGCCGGCGCCAGCGCTGGGGCGAGGGGGCTCCGACCCTTGGCCCCCGCCTTGCGGTAGGTGCGGTGGCCGCACAAGTTCAAGCCAGAGATGCCACCGCGCTACAACGGCATGGCGGATCTGCTGGCTTTCCTGCTGGCGTACGAGGAGGCCGTCCTCAAGGCCGGGGGCGATGACAGGGTCATGGCTAACTGGTTTCCCATGGCCCTGACCGGTGTTCCACGCAAGTGGCTGCTCCACCTGCCTACGGCTTCTGTGGCCTCTTGGGAGGAGCTGCGCGGCCTCTTCCTCCCGCAATATGCTGCACCGGTGCCCCTGGTCATAGCAGCTCTCCTAGGTGGCTCGCAGGCGCCACCTTCAGGCCGCCATTTCAAGCCATTCGTCCACCAGATCGGCGCGGCCTTCGCGCAGCATGGGGCTCCTCCGGGTTGGGCGGCGCCTAAGGCCGATCTGGCCTTCAGCTCGGATGATCACCCCTCCAACTCAGCCTGCTCGGGCGTGCTCCCAATGCTGTGCACCCCCACCATCTGCCAGGTGGCCTGTAACGCCCCGAGACCGACGCTCCAGATGCCTTCCTTGTATTCCGAGATTCGTCGTGTGATTTGTTTTGTTCGTTGTATTCATCCTTGCATCATGTGCATTGCATCATGTCATCATGCAAACCCTTTTTAAAACTCACCTAAATAAATTGCATAGATCGTTGATCTATTTAAATCGAGGGATATTCACATGGTGATTTCTCTTTAAAACATATTCAAATCTCCTACTTTTGTTAGGGAGCTATATTAATTATTCCACTATTTCGGAACCACCCATAAACACACTTGCAAAAATAAATCCCAATGCCTTTGTTATCACAATTCTTGGTCTCTAACTTTGCCATATATCCTTTCATCATATTTCCAAGCTCCACCAAAAATCTCAACATTTTGTCCACTCCTAGACCTTGTCCTAGTTCAAACCATTTGAATTAATTTCAAATGAGTTTGAATTTAATTCATGCAATCATGTCCACACCATTTTTCTTGGAACAAGCGCATTTTTGCGAGTCCGGGAAAATTGAAAGCATGCCCAAATTCTTCCTCTAACCTTCTCTTCTCTCCTATCCTTTCTTCTAGTTCTTTGTTAATGAAAAGAGTAGAGAGGGAGAGAAGAAACTCAGCAGCCTTGCAGCCCAGCACCCAGGCCGGCCTGCTTCCCTGCAGTTCATTTGGCCCAAGGCCCAGCCGCGCCTTTAATCCTAGGCCCGACCCCTCTTCTCTCCCTCATCCCCTCGCCCCGTAGCCACTCCATCTCGATCCCCTCGTCCTCCTCCTAGCGCCGCCGCCAGGGCATCTCGCCCGACCCTGCACCACCTCGTCCCGCCGCCAACTCACCTCGCCGGAGGAGCACCAGGAGGAGTGGAGCACCACCTTCGTCGCCCCGTTCCTTGCTTCCCTGGGGTCTTCACCGCGAGGCCTTCTTCGAGCCAAGGTCGTTGTCATAGCGCCTTGCTCGTACCCCATGAGTGCCAGCAAGTCCGGTGCCCCCTAAGCCCGGCGGCCGTCCTCGTGCCTCGCGCCCGATCCCCATGCCCGAGCGCTGTCTCCTCTGCGCCCCTTCTCCTCAGGCCACGCCTCTGCTCTGTCGCGCCTCCCGTTCCGGTTGCCCGCGGATGCCCTGCCTCGCGGTTCCGCTCCGCCGTCTGTTGTTGCCGGCGAGCAGGATCTCTGTGTCGAGCTCCTCTGCCTTGGCCTATTGGCCGCCCTCGCTTGTTAACTGCCAGGACTCCTGCTTCCGTCCTACCACGCGCCAACAGAGAATGTTTTCCTCCGCCGCACCCGCATGCCGCAGCCGCCCACACATGATCTGTTCTGCGCTCGCGCGCTTCGCCGCAGCCGCACGCCCGAGCCGAGCCACGCTCGCGCTCGAGCACAACCCCCTTCACCGCCTCGCTGCACGCCCGCCATGACATGGCCGAGCGCCTCGACCCAGAAGGCTGGCCTTTGTTTTTCTCTCCGGTTCGTCTTCTGCTTCTCTTAGAGCCGAGCTGCTTCTTTAGCATGATCCACACATACCCTTCAGCACAGGCGCTCATGCGCACAGCCAGCGCCTCGCCGTGCCTCGCTGCCGCGTCACAGATGAGCTCCTGCTCGAGCTTGTCCTCGAGTCTTCCCGTGCACACAAGCCTTCTGCACGTTCTCAGCTCACAGTGCACCACCCTCCCTTTTCCGCACACCCACCACTGCTCAACCGCCCTCGCCGCTGGCGCGTTTGCTCGCCGGCAGCGTCTCCGGGCTCCCTGTGCGCCATGGGGAAGAGAACCCGAATTGTCGCTAGTTCAAAACCAGCCAAACCTATTCCAAAGCACAAGCACATTTCAGCTCAGCTGGTCATTGCGTTACCCGTTCACCCAGGAGGCCAGGGATCGAATCCCAGCCCTCCACATTTTTTTCCTTTGCCCTTCCTCTTTTCTTTTTCCTCTGTGTGTATGGCGCCTTGGCCCCACAGCCCTGTTGACTGGTCCTCATTGACTCAGTTGACCACCCTCCAGCCCCACTTGCCATTGACAGTAGCTGACCAAGCCTGTGTCCACCTGTTGTTTTATTTTCTTTCGCATAATTTCAGAAATGCCACTATTATGCATTGTTAATAACTAAATGTGCATGCATCCAAAATTAAAAAAACTATATATGTAAAATGCTTAGAATTTTATCTAGTTTCACAATATCCAACTTCCATCCCTGTTAAAAATATTTAAAATTGTTGTTTGCATTAATTTGCATAAATCACATGTTAAAATGATTTATTTCATAACTAAATAATTGTAGCTCGGTTTTAAATAAACTTTATATGTAAATGGGGTGGAAAAATGCCTAGTTTAACATGGTCCACTTTATTTTCCTGTTTAACAACATTAAAATTGTGTTTAGGGCAGAACAGTACCAAATACGAATATTGCTTATGAGGATTTTCCCGGAATTGTTGTTTGTTGTTCCGGCCTCATTTAAATTTGCCTAGATAGGTAGTTTAATTATGCTTCACCTCTTGCCATGTTAACCAACATTTAATATTGTTGGGTACCTAAACGAGAGAGAACTAAATAACTTGAATGTGGTGTTTCGTCAATATGCAACTCGTTGCATATTGAGCTCCACTTAAATTGTAGTGTTGTTTGTTGCACTTTGCCATGCCATGCCTCATTAAACCGGACATGCCTCATACTTGTTTGTGCATCATGCCATGTTTATGCTTGTGCATTTACCATGTTGTTTGTTTCTTTCCGATGTTGCTTCTTAGTTCCAGTAACGTTGCGATTGTGAGGATTTGTTCGACTACGCTCGTTCATCTTCTTCATGGACTCGTTCTTCTTCCTAGCGGGATTTCAGGCAAGGTGACCGCTACCCTGGATCTCACCACTATCATTGCTATGCTAGTTGCTTCGTTCTATCGCTATGCTGCGCTACCTATCATTTGCTCTCAAGCCTCCCAATTTGCCATGTCAGCCTCTAACCTTTTCACCCTTCCTAGCAAACCATTGTTTGGCTATGTTATCGCTTTTGCTCAGCCCCTCTTATAGGGTTGTTAGTTGCAGGTGAAGTTGAAGATTGCTCCATGGTGGACAGGATTTTGTTGGGATATCACAATATCTCTTATATTATTAATGCATCTATATACTTGGTAAAGGGTGGAAGACTCGGCCTTATGCCTGGTGTTTTGTTCCACTCTTGCCGCCCTAGTTTCCGTCATACCGGTGTTATGTTCCCGGATTTTGCGTTCCTTACGCGGTTGGGTGATTTATGGGACCCCCTTGACAGTTCGCTTTGAATAAACCTCCTCCAGCAAGGCCCAACCTTGGTTTTACCATTTGCCTCACCTAGCCCTTTTTCCCTTGGGTTTCCAGAGCCCGAGGGTCATCTTTGTTTTAGCCCCCCCCGGGCCAGTGCTTGTCTAAGTGTTGGTCCGAACCAGAGCCCTTTGTAGCGCCCCCTCAAGGAAACTTGAGGTCTGATTTTAGTTGTACGGATTGCTCATCCGGTGTTGCCCTGAGAACGAGATATGTGCAGCTCCTATCGGGATTGTCGGTGCATTGGGCGGCTTTGCTGGTCTTGTTTTACCATTGTCGAAATGTCTTGTAAACCGGGATTCCGAGTCTGATTGGGTCTTCCTGGGAGAAGGTATATCCTTCGTTGATCGCGAGAGCTTATCATGGGCTAAGTTGGGACACCCCTGCAGGGTTTAAACTTTCGAAAGCCGTGCCCACGGTTATGGGCAGATGGGAATTTGTTAATGTCCGGTTGTAGATAACTTGACACTTGACTTAATTAAAACGCATCAACCGCGTGTGTAGCCGTGATGGTCTCTTTTCGGCGGAGTCCGGGAAGTGAACTCGGTTTTGGGTTATGTTTGACGTAAGTAGGAGTTCAGGATCACTTCTTGATCATTGCTAGCTTCACGACCATTCCGCTTGCTCTCTTCTCGCTCTTATTTGCATATGTTAGCCACCATATCTTGCTTAGTCGCTGCTGCAACCTCACCACCTTACCCCTTTCTTTCCCTTTAAGCTTTGCTAGTCTTGATACCCATGGTAATGGGATTGCTGAGTCCTCGTGGCTCACAGATTACTACAACAGCAGTTGCAGGTACAGGTTATGCGATGATCATGACGCGAGAGCGATGTTTGCTTGTTTTGGAGTTCTTTTTCTGCTTCTTCTTTGATCCGGGGATAGGTTCCAGGTCGGCAGCCTGGGCTAGCAGGGTGGATGTCGTTTGAGTTTCTGTTTGTGTTTCATCCGTAGTCGGGTGATGCTCTTATGTATTGTGATGATGTATTCGTGTGGCATTGGATGCCTTATGTATGTATCCCCATCTATTATATAATGTTGATGTAATGATATCCACCTTGCAAAAGCGTTTCAATATGCGGGTCTATCCTTGGTGGGACCTTCGAGTTCCTTTTGGATAGGGTCGCATATTGGGTGAGACATGGCCGTCACGAGGACCCTCATCGACGGTGGTGCTGGCCTCAGCGTGCTCTCGGTGGAAGACTTCAGCCTCCTCCATGTGCCGCCAGAGCGGCTTCAGCCCAGCAGGCCCTTCTTGGGCGTCGGAGGCGGTTCCACTGGCTCCCTAGGACAGATCCGCCTCCCGGTGACCTTCGGCACCTACGACAACTTCCGCATGGAGCTAATCAACTTCGACATCGCCCCCATCGGCCTCCCGTACAATGCCATCCTCGGCTACCCGACCCTAGCCCGGTTCATGGCCGCAACTCACCCAACGTACAACCTCATGAAGATGCCCGGGAGCAACGGCGTCCTTACCATGTCCGGAGACACCGGGGATGCATTGCAAGCACTCAAGCTTGCCTTCAAGACTGCGCGGTGGTGCAGCCGGCCGGCTCAACCGCCCCCAAGCCCAAGAGGGCTGCGCTGGCCAAGAAGAAGCAGCTATTCATCCAGGACAAGGCGGAGACCAAGCAGGTACCGGTCAACGAGGATGAGCCCACCGGTGCTACCTTCACGATAGGCACGAACCTTGAGCCTTTACAGGAGAAGGCCCTGGTTGGTTTCCTGCGCGCAAACAGAAAGGTGTTTGCATGGGAGCCTAATCAGCCGGCGGGAGTCCCGAGGGATGTAACTGAGCATCATCTCAATGTGTGCCCCAATGTGCGCCCTGTGAAGCAAAAGGCAAGGCGGCAGTCCAATGAGAAGTAGGCTTTCATCGTCCAAGAGACCCGCAAGTTGGAAGCAGCGGGGGTCATTCGCGAGGTCCGTTACCCTGATTGGCTGGCCAACCCTGTCATCGTGCCAAAGAAAGGAGGAAAGGAACGCATGTGCGTCGACTTCACCAACCTCAACAAAGCATGCCCACAGGATCCATTGCCGCTCCCCCGCATCGACCAGATCGTTGAATCCACCGCCGAGTGTGACCTACTGTGCTTCCTGGATGCCTTCTCGGGCTATCATCAGATCAAGATGGCGGTGGAGGACATGGAGAAAACGGCCTTCCTGACCCCATGTGGGGTGTACTGCTACACCTGCATGGCGTTTGGGTTACGCAATGCGGGTGCGAACTTCCAGCGATTGATGCACATCGCTCTGGGGCGACAGCTCGGGAGGAATGCTGAAGCTTATGTTGATGACATTGTGGTGAAGTCTTGGGAGGCGATGACCCTGATACAGGACCTGGAAGAAACCTTCGCAAGCCTCAGCGAAGTGGACCTGCGGCTCAACCCGAAGAAGTGCGTGTTTGGAGTCCCCTCGGGAAAGCTCCTAGGCTTCCTCGTATCACACAGGGGCATTGAGGCTAACCCAGAGAAGGTCAAGGCAGTCGAGGACATGAGCCCGCCAAAGACCCTCAGGGAAATGCAAAAGCTCACAGGGCATGTAACCGCTTTAGGACGTTTCATCTCCAAGCTGGGAGAGAGGGCGCTGCATTTCTTCAAGCTGATGAAGAAGAAAGGCCCCTTCGAATGGATTGAAGAGGCCGACAAAGCATTCCAAGACCTCAAGAGGTACCTTACTAGGCCCCCCGGTGATGGTGGCGCCTCGCCCTCGAGAGCCCCTAGTGCTCTACCTTGTAGCCACCCCTTGTCCGAAAGGAGCGTCAGGCCTCGACCGCCGTCGCACTCCCGACCGAGGCAGAACAGGGCCCAGAAAGCCTCGCAGAGACCATGACCGCAGCAAAGAAATATCACACCCGTCAAGAGAGCGCACCAGGAGCAGAGGAGACTCCTTCAGGCGACCAAGGGCTGAGGGCCGCGCCGCCTCAGGAGGCGCCCCGACCTCCAGAGGACACAGGCCATGCTAGAATCCTCAATCTCGTCGAGCACCCTGTGTACTTGGTCAGTACGGTGCTGCGAGACGCAAGGGCACGGTACCTAATGCCTCACAAGCTCCTCCTTGCACTGTTGGTAGCCTCGCGCAAGCTGCGGCACTACTTTTAGGGCCATGCCATCAAGGTCGTCTCAGCCTACCCCCTGGAAAGGGTACTCAGGAGCCCCAATTCAGCAGGGAGGGTTGCCGAATGGAATATCGAACTGCAACCATTCCAGCTAGAATTCAGCACTACCAGGGTCATTAAGGGGGCTGCGCTCGCAGATTTCGTGGTGGAATGGACAGAGGCGCCAGGGCTCAAACTGGGCGAGGATCGGTCGCTCTCCCCGGGGAGTGAAGCGCCGGACGGTTGGGTGATGTACTTTGACGGAGCGTTCGCGCGGCAGGGCGCAGGGGCTGGCGTGGTACTCATATCCCCCACTCAGGACAAGCTTTACTACGCCATGCAGCTCTGCTTCCAGCATGGGGAGAAAGTTTCCAACAACATAGCAGAGTACGAGGGCCTGATAGCGGGCTTGAGGGCAGCCATCGCCTTGGGAGTGAAGCGAATCACAGTCAAGGGCGACTCGCAACTCCTCGTCAACTTCTCCAACAAGGTTACGAGCCGAGGGATGAGCACATGGAGGCGTACCTCACGGAGGTCCGCAAGATGGAGAAACAATTTTGGGGGTTGGAGTTGCGGCATGTGCCTCGCGGTACCAATCAAGAGGCTGACGACATCACCAAGAGGGCATCCAGGCGGCTGCCTCAGGAGCCTGGCGTCTTCGAGGAGCGACTCTTCAAACCCTCAGCGACACCGACGTTATAAAGCACATCGCAACGTAGGGAGGAACTCCCTCAGCCACCTGCCTCGGGAGCCTCGGCCTGTGGCCCGGCCTTGGGGGCAGGCTTGCTTCTAGCGTTGGAGCCTCAGGAAGAATGCTAGATGGCAGAATTCAAGGACTACTTGACGCAAGGAACTCTGCCGGAGAAGGAGAAGGACGCGGAGCGCGTGGCACGGCAGGCCATGGCCTATAGTGTTAGGGATGGGGAGCTCTATCGAAGGCGTTCGAACGATGTGTCCCTGCGTTGCATTCCCAGAGAGCAAGGGAAGGAGCTGCTGGCAGACATACATGGTGGAGACTGTGGGCACCACTCATCCTCGCGGACCCTCGTTGGCAAGGCATTTCGCAGTGGGTTCTACTGGCCCACAGCGCTCAATGACGCGGTTGAGCTGGTGAAGGCTTGTGAGGCCTGCCAGTTCCACGCCAAGCAGATCCACCAACCGGCGGGGGGACTGCAGACCATACCCCTCTCATGGCCGTTCGCAGTTTGGGGGCTAGACATTCTGGGCCCGTCCCCTCGGGTGCCAGGGGGCTACCGCTACCTCTACGTCGCCGTGGACAAGTTCACCAAGTGGGCTGAGGTGGAAGCCGTCCGCACCATACCCGCGGGCTCAGCAGTCAAGTTCATCAAGGGCCTCGCGAGCCGATTTGGGGTGCCTAACCGCATTACCACAAACAACGGTTCACAGTTCACCAGCAATCTCTTCAAAGTGTACTGTGCTAACCTTGGAACGCAGATATGCTACGCCTCGGTGGCGCACCCCCGGAGCAACGGCCAGGCTGAGCGAGCCAACGCGGAGGTCCTGAGGGGCTTCAAAACTAGGACCTTCAAGAAGAACCTGGAAGCCTGCGGCAGGGGCTGGTACGACGAGCTCCAATCCGTGCTATGGTCTATCCGCATGACTGCGACCAAGCCGACTGGCGAGACCCCGTTCTTTCTGGTTTATGGAGCTGAAGCCGTTCTCCCTCACGAGGTCAGGCGTCGTTCGGCACGGGTCCTGGCATTCGACGAGGCGCAACAGGATGCCATGCGGGGGACGGATCTCGTGCTGGGGGAGGAGCGCCGTCGAGAAGCCGCGCTACAAGCAGCAAGGTACCAACAAGCACTGCGGCGATACCACTGCTGCAACATCCGCCCCAGGACTCTTGAGATAGGGGACCTCGTGCTCAGACGGGTTCTCTCCAGGGAGGGGCTCCATAAGCTCTCTCCCATGTGGGAGGGCCCATTCAAGGTTGTTCATGTTTCCAGGCCCGGCTTCGCGCGCTTGGAGACCCAGGAGGGGGTGCCCGTCCAGAACGCGTGGAACATTCAACATCTCCGAAGATTTTACCCCTGAGCAAGGCCCGGTGCCTGTGAAGAAGGTGAATGCCTGTGAAGTTGCTGCGTTTTGGAAAAGGCCCGGTGCTTGTGAAGAAGGCGAATGCCTGTGAACTTGCTGCATTTTGGAAAAGGCCTGGTGCCTATGAAGAAGGCGAATGCCTGTGAAGTTGATGCGTTTTGGCAAAGGCCCGGTGCCTGTGAAGAAGGCGAATGCCTGTGAAGTTGCTGCGTTTTGGAAAAGGCCCAATGCCTGTGAAGAAGGCGAATGCCTGTGAAGTTGCAGCATTTTGGAAAAGGCCCGGTGCCTGTGAAGCTCGCCAGCCGTGACACTCTCACGTAATAATGAGTGGGGTTGTACATGCCCTGGAGTCTCCGGAGTGCCGCCCTCGGGCCTTGGGGGCTCCCGCCCACGCCCAGTGGCAGCACTTAGCTCTGCGCTGGTGAGAAGACGTCGAAAACTAGATTAGGTGCCGGGCGTGGCTTTTTCATTTGCTTTCTGTAGTTGGTTTGTTTGTCCCTATTTGAAGTTTTATTGAAGTTGTTACCATATCTAGCTCGCGACCCTTCGTCCATTTCGCTTGTTTGCTTCGATTTTCTCTCACACAAGTCTCACGAGGGAGGAACACGGGCACCCTCGCGAGTGTTTTCTGCCCCGATGGTTTGGAACTTCCCTATCCAAGTCCGCTGCAGGATCACCCCTCCCCGTCCGTGCCCCACGGGCATCGCGACACGATCACGGGACCTGGGTTGGTCGTCCCCGCTACCAAGGCTGGAGACTACCCCTACTGACTAATCCATGTAGGAAATAAGGCGCATGGTGAGGCCCTAACCTCAGGAGGCGAAGACCACGACGAGCTTCCCCCAAGCTAAGTAATTTCCATGCATAAACACGCGGAACAAAAACGTAGCGCAGAAACAGTAGAAATAGCGCGATAATTAAACATCAACAGTTCAACATGCCCCCGTGGGGCACCAGACTAGCTTCTTTTTGCGCAGGGAAGGGAGAAAAGCAAAACGGGCGCGACTTGCCCAGCACCAACTCTCGGCAAGGGCTCGTACTGCCTCCGGAGCTCAGCTGGATTCCATCTCCCGCTTCACCGAGGAACGGTGGCGGGCCGACCCGCTGCCCTCTCCCAGGCGGCGCAACAACGAGGGGGCTGGTCGCGACCACCGCTGGAGGAGCTGCCATCCAATGGGGAGTCACCAAAGCTTGGCGGGCCTCGGGCACCGCTGCCCGCGCGCCTCCCACCACCTTCATCCCGATCAATGCCGGGGCTGGGAGCACGATCGCGGTCGTCATCTTCGGGGCATCATCCAGCGCGGCGGCCGTCTTCCCCGAACACCCTCACGTAGAGGGTGGCATTGCCGTTGAACTTGAAGTGTAGAGTGCACCATTGGCTCAGGCTGCGCGCGCGGGCAAACGTTTGCCAGCCGCGGGTCAGGGCCGCCTGCCCGGCGGCGGAGACCTCCAGCGTAGCCCCGAAGGCCCTGCTGCAGCAACCATCTACCTGAAGCCAAAGGCCGCCCAGGGCACCGGCCGGAAGTTCACCTACAAAGAAGTGGGGGAGCTGGAGCCAGGTGCCGGTCGGGTTCGCCGACCACACGACGAACTCCGGCAGCACCTCCGCGAGCGGGAACGCGGCCTGGGGGGTCGCGCAGCCGTGGCGTACCTGTCATCGGCAGCCGGGCACCCACTGCCATGCAGAGGACCGCCTTCACGACCACGGGAAGCCGCAGCGGGGGCCGTGGGTGCTTGCGAGGGCGGCCTCAGCCACGCTTGGTCGGAGGGGAGCCAGGGCCTTCCTGGCGAGCCTTTCCCTTATCCACGGCCGAGAACCTCTTCGGCGGAGCCATGGGGACGGTGAGCGACCGGGAAGAAGAAGAGGAGTAGCAGGAAAAGATGGACTGGAAGCGCCCGCGCCGTTCCGTACATATAGCTGGGGGAGGCAAACCGCCAGCCTCCATGATCACAGGTAATCATGACCCGTTTTGCATGCAGGGACTTGTCAGGTCGCGCAGTTGTCGAGGCATCGTGGGGAAGCAGGGACGCCAATGTCCAATCAACCGCCACGCGGCGCCCAAGGCCGCAGGCTGTTGGCGCCCGCGGTGCTTCGCACTTGCCCCATCGCTTCTCTGCCAAGCCAAGTTTGGGCGCGCCTTGGGCCCGGGAGATACTGTCGGCGTTCTGGGAACGGGGGTACCCAGACTTGCGTGCCTGCGGCCTGCGGCGTGGCTCAAGGAGTGGCCCAGTACGACCCATCTTCGTCAACACAAGCTCAAGACCCTCGCGGGGCGGACGATAGAAAGCTTCCTCAGGCACAACATCGTCAGGCTGGCTCGCGAGGAGGCGGAGAGATCAAGGTGGGGGTACCTCACGAGGTGCCCGTGACGCAAGCCATGACGACCGAAGCCCGGCGGGCTCCGGCCTTTCGCAGAGTCCTTGTTTCCTCTCTGGTGCAAAGGGGGCAAGCGCAGGCAAGGGTATCAAGCAAAGGCAACCATTTCGGTGCAACAAGACCAAGACCACCAGAACGGCGGGATGGAGGTCATCGTGGAGCCCAAGCCAGCGTCATCGTCAGAGTCTTTGGCAGACGAGGACCAACTTTAGTGAGGATAAGTGTACTAAATGTTCCCCTTCAACATGGCCAATTGTTGGCGCCCTTCCCGCTCAATATTTGGGAAGAGGACCAGGGCCTCGCTCTATAAATAGGGCTAGCCTCCACAATAGAAAGGGATCCGGATTCAATCCTTCCCAAGAAGCAGCACCTCCACAAGAACTCCTCCCCTCGCGAGGCAGTTCTTACTTTGTATTGTTCATCATCAGCCCCTGAGGCAATCCACCACACCACAAACTAGAGTAGGGTATTACACCACAATGGTGGCCCGAACTAGTATAAACCTCGTGTCCCTTGTGTTGTTCTTCGTGTAGTTTAGATCCTTGCGAGGCGACGAGACATGAGCAGGTAGGAGGTGTGATCTCCGCGCGCACCCCAGAGTTCGAACCTTGAGGGTCTGCCGGAACCCGAAATCCGACAGATGCAATAAAGTAAATATAGTGAGTGTGGAAAAGTGGTGGTAGGAGTTGTGAAATTGTCCCTAAGCAATTGACTACGTTACTAGACTGATAGCAAGTTTTATGTGGGAGAGGCATAAGCTAACATACTTTCTCTTCTTGGATAATATGCACTTATGATTGGAACTCTAGCAAGCATCCACAACTACTAAAGATTCATTAAGGTAAAACCCAACTATAGCATTAAAGCATCAAGTCCCCTTTATCCCATACGCCACAACCCCCTTACTCGGGTTTATGGTTCTGTCACTCAAGCAACCCACTATAAGAGAATCATGAACATATTGCAACACCCTACAACGGGAATCCCTCACGCTTGCGCGACACGGAGGGAACAATAGGACAGCAACATAAGCTCAAGCAAATTAAACCAATCATAGCAATTCATCAATCACCGGTAGGACAACGAGAATCTACTCAGACATCATAGGATGGCAACACATCATTGGATAATAATATGAAGCATAAAGCACCATGTTCAAGTAGAGGGTACATCGGGTTGCGGAAGAGTGGACCGCTGAATATAGAAGGGGGAAGGTGATGGAGATGTTGGTGAAGATGGCGGAGGTGTTGGTGAAGACCGTGGTGATGATGATGGCCCCCGGCAGCGCTCTGGCGCCATCGGAAGCAAGGAGGAGAGAGTCCTCCTTCTTATTCTTCTTCCTTGACCTTCTCCCTAGATGGGAGAAGGGTTTCCCCTCTGGTCCTTGGCTCCCTTGCGTGGGAGGGGCGAGAGCCCGTCCGAGATTGGATCTATCTCTCTGTTTCTCTCTGTTTCTGCGTTCCCAGATTCTACCCCTTCACTGTTTCTTTAATATCTGGAGATCCGTAACTCCGATTGGGGTGAATCTTTCGCCCAGATTTTTCTCATAAAATTTGCTTTCCTGCGGCAAAAGAAGGTCATCAACCGCCTTATGGGGATGTGGGGCGCCCCCTGTCTCGTGGCCACCTCGGACATCGTTTCGCATTGATTCTTCCTCCGGAAAATCCCAAATATTCCAAAATAATTCTCCATCCATTTTTACCCCGTTTGGACTCCGTTTGATATTGGGTTTCTGCGAAACATAAAACATGCAACAAACAGGAACTAACACTGGGCACTGGATCAATATGTTAGTCCCAAAAAATTGTATAAAAAGTTGCCAAAAGTATGTAAAAGTTGAATAATATTGGCATGGAACAATCAAAAATTATAGATACCATGGAGACGTATAAGTGACTCGTATTACCTTATAAGGGCCCTCCCACTTCGGCATCAACTTGTTGGAATTCTTGGCCAATTGAACGTGCCGAAGAACAAGGTCGCCTTCCTCAAAGCTTCGGGCATGAACCTTGCGGCTATGGTAGCGGCGCAAGGCTTGTTGGTAGCGCGCTGCTCTCACAGCCGCCCGAAGACGATCTTCCTTGAGAGAATCACATCATCTTGCCACAATCGCCCTTGCTCAAGCTCGTCATAAGCTAACACTCGAGGCGACCCGTACATGAGTTCCGTGGGGAGAACTGCCTCTGCCCCGTAGACCAGGGCAAAGGGTGTCTGGCCTGTGGCTCGATTTGGCGTCGTTTTGATCGACCAAAGAACCGCTGGCAACTCATCAATCTAGCGCCTTCCACTCTTGCGCAGCCTGTCAAAAGTCTTCATCCTCAGGCCTCGCAGTACTTCATCATTTTCTCTCTCCGCTTGGTCGTTGCTTCGTGGGTGTGCCACGGATGCAAAACAGACCTTGCTACCGAGATCTTCAATGTATTGCATGAAGGTGTTGCTTGTGAACTGCGTGCCGTTGTCGGTGATGACTCTGTTTGGCACACCAAAACGGCAAACTAGCCCCTTGATGAACTTGACAGCTGACTGCGCTATCACCTTCCTCACTGCTTCCACCTCCGGCAACTTTGTGAACTTGTCGATTGCAACGTACAAGTACTCAAAGCCCCCGACAGCACGGGGGAAGGGCCCAGTATGTCGATCCCCCAGAACGAGAATGGCCAGGAGGGAGGGATTGTTTGAAGGGCTTGAGCTGGCTGATGAAGCTTCTTTGAATGGAACTAACACGCTTCACATTTGGTTACTAGTGTCGTTGCATCCTGGAGGGCAGTGGGCCAGAAGAAACCTTGCCGGAAATCCTTCTCGGCAAGGGCCCTCGACCCTATGTGGGAGCCACATATGCCTCCATGTATCTCTGCCAACAGCTCCATTCCTTCCTCCCGGGGAATGCACTACAATTTCACATCGTTTGGTCTTTTTCTATACAGAACGTTGTCAACGAACTGATACATGGCAGACGGACGGGCTACTTCCTTTACTTCTTCCTGCTCCTCAGGAAGCTCCTCTGTCTGGAGGAATCAGATGGTATGTTGTGCCCATGCCGGAGCCCGGGGATCAACGATAAGGACTAAAGCCATCTCCTCTACCATGGGAGCGGCTGTCTCTACGGTCAAGGCTTGACGCCTTGCCAGAGTCGGTTGCTCCACGGCAGGCTCAATGTCCACAGCAACATCTTCGTCAGCGGATCTAGGGAGCTCGGTGGGAAAGTACTTGCCGGGGCCTGATTTCCACTGCTTGTTCTGCTCTATTGATGGTTCTACGGATGGTTGAGTTAACCGAAGCACAAAGGTACCTGGTTCCATAGGTAGTTTGAAGGTAGCGCGCTTCGACAGGTAGTCGGCGATGTCGTTCTCCACTCGGGGAACGTGCTCTACCTGTATACCGTCTAAACGCTCCTCCAGCTTCCTCACCTCATCCACATAGGCCTCCATCAACGGGCTTTTATAATCCTTGTTAACTTTCCTGACGACAAGCTGTGAGTCACCCCTGACGATGAGCTTCCTGATCCTGAGGTCTGCTGTGATCCTAAGACCAGCAAGCAATCCCTTGTATTCGGCGGTGTTGTTTGTCGATATCTCCCTAGGAAAGTGCATCTGGATTACATACTTGAGGTGCTCTCCGGTGGATGCGACAAGCAGCACACCAGCATCGGCGCCTAGCAGCGAGAAAGCCCCGTCAAAGTATATAACCTAGTTGCGACTCGTTTCCTTGCCGGGAAGAGTGGTCTCGTGGACCTCTTCCTCGGGCGTCGAGGTCCATTCCGCAATGAACTCTGCCAAGACTCTACTCTAGATCGCCGAGGTACTTTCAAACTTCAAACCAAAACTTGACAGCTCCAAGGCCCATTCCACAATCCTCCCCGTTGCATCTGGGTCATGCAGTATCCGTTGCAACGGGAGGCGGGTGACGACGGTGATCTCGTGCACTTGGAAGTAATGACGCAGCTTCCTCGAGGCCATAAGGAGGCCGGATAGAAATTTTTGCACATCGGAGTACCTTGACCTAGCCCCCTGCAAGAGGGAGCTCACAAAGTAAACCGGGTGCTGCATCTTCTTCTTCTTCTTCTTCTGCACTACTTCACATGGTTGCGTAGGCCCTGTCCCGCTGGCATCAGACCCTGCCGGGTGCCTCACCTTGTCGGGACCAGGCCTTGCCAGGGGGAGCTCTGGCTCGCCATCCGCCAAGCCCGCCATTGCCACTGTCACTTCGTCGACCTCCCTCTGCGCCACTAGTGCGGCGCTAATCACTTGATTCGTTGCCGCTAGATATAGTGGTAGCGGCTCTTGTGGTTTGGGCGCAACTAGTATCGGCATGGAGGAGAGGTATTTCTTCAAATCCTGCAGCGCTGCCTCGACCTCTGGAGTCCACTCCATTGGGCCCGCCTTTTCAAGGTTTTGAATAAAGGCAAGGGCACGCTCAGCAGACTTGGAGATGAATCTGCTCTTGACGGCAACGCAGCCAGTGAGCCGACACACATCCTTGATCCACCTAGGCGCCTCAATCTTCTCGATGGCCTTGATCTTGTCGGGATTCGCCTCAATCCCACGCTGCGACACAAAGAACCTGAGAAGCTCGCCGGACGGAACACCAAAGACACGCTTTTCAGGGTTCAGCTTGAGGTTGATCTTGTGCAGATTTGCAAACGTCTCTTCCAAATCTTGCACAAGTGTTGCCTTGTCCTTGGTTTTTACCACTATGTCATCCATATAAGCTTCCATATTTCTATGTATCTAGGGCTCAAAACCAATTTGGACCGCTCTTGCAAAGGTCGAGACAACACTCTTCAACCCGAAAGGCATCCGTAAAAAGCAATACGTACCACATGGGGTGATGAATGCTGTCTTCTCTTCATCTTCTCTCGTCCTGAAGATCTGATGGTATCCTGAGTAGGCGTCGAGGAAGGACAACATGTCACACCCGGCCATGGAGTCAACAATCTGGTCAATGCACGGCAACAGGAAAGGGTGTTTTGGACAGGCCTTATTGATATCTGTGTAATCAATACACAGCCTCCACTTCCCATTTTCCTTGCGCACTACCACCGGATTGGCCAACCATGTCGGATCGAGTACTCCTCCCACCAAGCCTACCGCTTCTAGCTTTATAATCTCTTTCGTGATGAACTCCTGCCATTCCCGAACTTGCTTCTTGACCTTCTGCTTGAGGGACTGCGCATGAGGACAGACAACAAGATGGTGCTCAATCACCTCCCTGGGAACGCCGGGGATATCGGATGCTTGCCATGCAAACACATCGACATTCGCCCGCAGGAAAGTGACGAGCTTGCCTTCCTATTTGCTATCGAGGGTGGAGATTATGGTGAAAGCCCCTCCCGTGCCATCCTCCTTGACAGACACCTTCTTGGTCTCGGGTGGTGCAACTCTGGATTTTTTGCTCTTGCCGGTGGAGCTCTCTGGCACGTCCTCGACAGGAGCACAACACTCTGAAGAGGTGCGCTTGCCGAACTGGGTGCGAGAGGTCTTGCCGGTTCTCTTCCCTCCCGGGGCTTCAGCGGTAGGAGCAAGTGCCTTGGCGGTAGTCGCTGCAACTGCTTCCCGGTAGAGTTGATCAGCGCAAATCAGCGTGTCTTTCTTGTCGGAGGCGACAGTGATGATAGTCATCGGCCCAGGCATCTTCAGCGTGTTGTAGGCGTAATGTGATGCCGCCATGAACTTGGCTAGTGCCGGGCAACCGAGGATTCCATTGTAGGGCAAGGGGATCTCGGCCACATCAAAGACAATCCTCTCCGTCCTGTAGTTGAACTCGCTTCCAAATGTCACGAGCAGCGTGACCTTGCCCTTCGGCTGACTCCTTCCCGGGTTGACCCCTTGGAATGTGCCCATCTCTTCGAGGTCCCCATCAGGAATCTGCAGCCTTTTGATCACAACAGGCGAGATCAAGTTCAGACCGGCCCCGCAATCGACTAGCATCTTCGTCACCTTGAGGTTGCATATCATTGGTGAAACCAATAACAGCAAACACCTGACTGCAGTTGTGTGATCAGGATGGTCCTCGCTGTTAAAAATCATAGGTGTGCTGGACCACTTCAGTGGCTTCCGAGCGTTGAATGATGGCTCTGCCGCTGCAATCTCACGTGCCCAATGCTTGAGCTGGCGGTGAGAGGTGTGCAGCAAGGCGCCACCGTCGACGCACATGGCCTCCGTAGCTTTCTGAAACTCATGGTAGCCGGACTCGTCGTCCTCGTCATGATCATCGTCTTCCTGCTTCTTGTTGCGGCCCCGGGTGGGCCTCTCTTGCTGATTATCCTTGCCACGGCGGCCTCCTTGGTCGCCATGCTTCTTGCCGGATCCTCCGACACCATCCTGGCCTTTCTCCTTGTCCCGCCTCTCATACTCAACTTTTTGCTTCTCAGCAAGCAGCTCAACTTGTCGGCAGTTCTGGAGGTCGTGGCCTTTGGTGCGGTGGATCTTGCAATACTGCTTGTCAGAGCTTCCTGGCTTGTCGGCGGCCGCCAAGGCCCGGCAAGCGGCACACCTGGCAACTTCCTTGCCGGGGTCGCTTGCCTTGGCCTTCTTGGCAGTGTCGGTCTCGTCGGATCCCTCGAGAGCAAGCACAGCCTTGCCCTTGCGCTTTCTGTTACGGCACCGACCCTTCTTTGTCGGGGCGGTGATGTCGTCCTCTGTGGAGTCGGTTTCCGCATCGGCGTCCTCGCTGGGGTACTTACTCCCCTCTTCAGCTCGGGCGCACCTATTGGCCAGAACATAAAGTTCGGACACATCTTTGACCTTGTTCATCGCCAGTTCTTCACACATTTTGCGGTTGCGTAGATTCTAATGGAATGCGCTGATCACGGCGGCGGGGTGAACGTCTGGGATGTTGTACTACACCCTGCTGAACCTCTGGATGTACTTGCGCATGTTTTCCCCTTCCTTCTGGGGGATGATATGCAGATCGCTCGCCTGGCCATGAGCTTGATGTCCTCCAGTGAAGTCGCCAATAAACTCATGACATAGATCCGACCAAGAAGAAATGGAATCCGCCGGCAAGTGCATCAACCATGACATGACATTGGGCTTAAGTGCCAATGGGAAGTAATTGGCAAGCACCTTGTCATTCGAGCTCCAGCAGCTTGCATCGCGATGGTGTAGATGCTGAGGAACTCCGAAGGGTGAGTCTTGCCATTGTACTTCTCGCCAACGTCGGGCTTGAACATGCGATGGGAAGGCCATTGGAACTGCTGCAGCTCACGGGTAAAAGCTGGGCAACCCACCTCATAGGGTAAGCCACCATAGCCTCCCGGTGCCGGGTGGTCCATAGTGGGTCCTGCCCGCCTATCTGACTGGTGGAGCGCTTTCCGCCGGCGCTCGATGGTCATTCGAGCGTCTTCATGGGCCCGTTCCTGAAGAACTTGGCATTGATTGCGGTGGGTCTGTGGGTCGGACGATGCTATGGACATGTTATCACAAGCGTCATCACGACGGACCGACACCCGCGGTATCTGGCATGGGGAGGAGAGTGCACCATGGCTGCATCACCTCCGGCCCTTCCTCCATTGGGATGCGGTCCTGCAGTTGTTCGCCATTTTCGCTAGTACTTCGGCGTGCATGCTGGCCTTCTTCGTCCCGCGAGTGATACTCAGGGCTCTTCCCACGGCGGCGCCTGGGGTCACCAATGTGACGACGCTGCTCATTGCGCACAACTTGGGAGGAGCGTGTTGTGGGTGTCTTGGAGGTCGCCGCGCTGCCAGTGGGTGGCTCGGCGCCGCCCCTGGAGGGCCCCGCGCCGCCTGCGTGGGGCTCGACTCTGTCTCTGGATTCGGCGGCGTGCGGCTCATCGTCTCGCATAAGAACGATGCCGCTCGCTAGGTTCTGGCTGCCAGAGCGATGCAGGTGTTCATGGGCCGCGCCCCGGGTTCTGTCCGCGACGGCCGCGCTACCCGCCTGCACTGGTACGGGTAGTCCAGCTCCGAATGAGCAGATCACTGTCGTTGTCTTCCTCTTGGGAGCTATAGCGACGAAGAACTGCTAGACTAACTGCTAGACTGGATTCTCATAACTGCGCTCCCTACTTGGCGTGCCAAAGATGTCAGTGGGAAACGACACCTATGGGATCACAGGAATCCCTACTACGGTTTGGTGGGCGCGAGGTTGTGAAAAGAGCGGGATCAGCAATCAGCAAGCACAAGGATCATTTACCCAGGTTTGGGCCGCGAGGATGCGTAATACCCTTGTCGTGGAATTGTCACGTCAGATGTCCTAGCAAAAGGACTTAGTCGTGGAGCCATCGCAACTAGGAAGCTTAAAGGGGTTAAGAAGGACAAAGGACACGGGGTTTATACTGGTTTGGCCCCTTGCGGTGAAGGTAAAAGCCTACAATCCAGTTTTGGGTGTTATTGCTTATGTCTCGATTACCAAGGAGAGATTCCGCTTGACCTAGTTCTCGATCTGTGGTTACTTGCCCTGAATCGCCGTCGGGTCGTCCCTTTATATATACAGGTTGACGCGCCGCGGCTCACAAAGTCCCAGCCGGCTCATAAACAGTGTCTGGCTCAGTCTCTCTCTATTCCTTCCTTACAATACAAGTTACATACATATGGTAGTTTATCTCTACGGGCCTTAAGTCGCCTTTGGGCCTTGGGCCTTTAACTGAACCGCCATCTTCAAGTGTCTCAGTGGGCTTCAAAATAATGAATCGCCATAGGTGTGACCCGGCCTGTCCTAGGTAGGTCATACCTAATAGTTATGTCCCCAAAATTAGGCCCCCAAATTGATTTGAACTGGTTCATGTCAATCTTCAACACTTGGAAAAAATCTTCTGCTTCTTCATTGTGCGAGAATCTATAACACGCCATGATGTCATCTTCTGGATCTGTAATAACCCGCCATGGCGTCACCTGTCATTTAATTCACACTTTGCCCGACATATCTCAACGGATCCTTATCTTAATATTGCTCCGAGAAACGAGGCGTCTGACCAGTTGGATAACCATGTTTTTGGTCTCCTTGATTTCCATGCCCACTCATGAGTACTTCCTTATAAATAGGCATGACCGGTCTTCCTCATTCTTCCCCTTTCCGTCGTCTTCCACCTCTCGCATCCTTCTGCCTCTTGAGCTCCGCCGCTGCCGCAACGCACCTCGTCTTCCTCGACCTCGGCCGCTGCATCAACCTGAGTCGATCAGAAAATGGCGGCGACCCTCCGCAACAGATCTGCAGCTGTAAGTTTGTGCTTTTCCGCCCCTCAGATCCGCATTAGGGTATACGAGTTCTTTGGTGTTCTTCGTAGTTCATCACAGTTTTTTCACAGTTCCTCCACCGCAGCCTCTTTTGATCCAAAAGAAATTTAAAACTCATGCGATAGTTGGTTCACTTCCACTTTTGATATTAGTAGAGCCCCTTTTCCTGTAAAGAGACCTCCTCGGAGCTGATGAACTCATCTGTGCTAGTATTTTAGGTCTATATTATTTCCTTTTCCTGATCACCCGCTGATCCAAAATATTGATCATAGTCTGTGAAACCTTTTTGTTGTGACACTTAGACAAATATCTGTGTTTTGATAGATCCTTCTAGCCATGGGAGTTCAAACCATCGACTTAAATTTGCACTGGTCAATAGATGACATCAATTGCTCCTGGCGGCTTAAAATCCAGATAGCTCATGGCAATTTAAATAACCTGACGTAATTAGTCATATACCATTAGGCCCCTTTATAAGCCGCCAATCTGAATATTTTCTCGTAAAGTTTCTTCTTCCGGCTTAAATTTGAACCGGCAATTTTACTCCTTTTTTAGGCTTTCCTGCTTCACAATGCCGCCCAAGACCACCACTTCATGTAACTGGGTGAAATCCATTGTTACCAAGAGCATGCTTAATGATTTTGTGGTAATTGGCTATCTGGAAAAGAAGGATGTCATGTCATACCATGCTCCTGACCCGACAGAAGAGAAACCTCAACCCAAGGAAGGGGAAGTCATTGTATTTACGGATCACATGAACCGGGGCTTTTCGCCACCCGGCTCAAAGTTTTTCAGAGATGTTTTGCACTTTTTTGACCTCCGCCCTCAAGACATTGGACCCAACTCCGTGTCGAATATCTGCAACTTCCAAGTGTTTTCTGAAGTGTACCTTGGAGAAGAGCCCAACCTACTCCTTTTTAGAGAGCTGTTTTATCTAAACCGTCAGAATGAGTACTCCAACGGACCGTGCTTGGAACTGGGCGGTGTCTCAATCCAACGACGGAGAGACGTAATCTTTCCTTATGCACAACCGTCGAGTCACCCCAAAGACTGGAACCATTCTGCTTGAGAATAATGATATTTTTCTCAGGTGCTGGTTGTAACCATTCTGCAAAGCAAAGATCGCTTGAGAATGGATTGACATGTGTGTGTGTGAAGTGTGCAAACCCCTTTGCTGAGGAGCGAATGCTATGAAGAAATGAAACTTGCAGGGGAAGGAGAGGGTTGTGTGGCTGAGGGGGAGAATAGAGTGATGGGGGTGTGGGAGAAATATCTGTAGTAGACGGCCACCTTTTATAGCCGTTGGTATAGTTCAGTTGTTGGCACAGATCTGTCACCACGCATCTGTATCCTAGCATCGTCTGCCCCCTGTCCATGTGTCGTACAACTGTCAGGTGGTCCAGTGGATGTCCTTTTAATTGGAAGTACGAGACTGAATACTGGGCTATGTGGGAATCGCGAGGCAAGCTTGTGGTCCAGATAGTAGGAGCATCTAGACCCGGTAGCCGAATTGCATTTCCGTAAGTATAGGTCTTTCTTGAGCTAACCCAGGTAACTAAGCATATTAGGGCTAATTTAGCATTTTAGAGCTAACTTAGAGCTAAATAAGGTCATTTTGGAGCTAACTTAGGTAAAATTGTTCATTTTGGAGCTAATTAGGCTTATTATGTCATTTTGAGGAATATAAGCTAACTGTATCACATATATGAGGTTACCAAGATTGTTATGCCATTTCAAACCTAAGTAAGCTAATTATGCCTTTTTTTACATAAGTAAGCTAAGTGTATGTCATTATTGAGCAAACCTAGGTAACTAGGCATATTAGAGATTAGTTAGCATATTAGAGCTAACTTAGGTCATTTCGTAGGAAACCAAGCTAAGTATAGATCATTTTGGGGATCTGACATACCTGACATACTTCACTCCTCCTTCTCCTTCATCATCCTGATGCGCTTAGAGCGGTGAGGTAGTGGGATGTAGTCTATACCATAATTGGCACGGTCATGTAGCACACCTGTGGGATCGCCGCCGCCACCACCATCGCGTGTTCATTGTTAGGCACCACCACCATCGCAAGGCCATCTTAAGGCAGCACCATTGCTAGGTCATCCTTAGCCACCACCTTCTCTTTCATCGTCAGCCACCACCATCGCTTGCCCATCGTGAGCCACCATCATCACGAGGTCATCATCATACAAAATCGGCTGCACCTCCTCATCCCCACTATGCTCATCTTCTTCCCCACTCCATTCCAGATCATCCTCGCTGCTGCTTTTGCTGTAGCCAGAGTCGCTGCTGCTGCTCCCATTGCCTGACCAAATGCAACAAAGTTTTTTTTAAAAATTAGTGCATCATCGTCGTCCTGGTAGCGCATGCGGCACATAGTCGTGTTGAACACCTTCACGGTGAGCGTGGTGTTGCCTTTGTACCTGAGGACAAGGAAGTACCCATGCCGTAGGTCATAGGCATGGACAAACTGCTCCCAACCATGACACAGGTACATGTGAACCCCGCTGCCGGCCTGTCGCAGCTTCACATTCTTTAGCTGATGGCCATCTAGCATCTTCATAAAAGTGTCAGGCAACCTCTGGAATGTGGGTCAAGCAGTGATGTAGCAAATAGCAGAGTTATGATAAAGAGATGGGTGAAGGGGAGATCTCTCCTTTTATATACCGGCCTCTTGGAGGAATTCTTGACTATGATCGTGAAGAACTCGAAACCTGCCAAGTCGTACTCTAGTGTGGCAGAGCGCAGCCTGTGGTGGCGGCCTCCCCCCATCTCTGATAAGCAGCAGAAGACACCAATTACTACCCTTACAACATTATCATACAACATTACAGCAGTAGAAGTTTTGAGCAGAAGATAATCAACCACACCAAGTTATCGTTTCACATTCAAAAAGCAATGCACTTGTGGACATATCATTTCACCAAGTTATCATTACAGCAGCAGAAGTTTTGACCATTAAATGTTTTTATAATATTTGTATAAAACATAAAAATCAGGAGATTCGACAAACACTCCTGACAAAAACCTATACATTGGATTTTCTCCCTATTTGATAAATTAAATTCATATATATGTTGGCTAGGTATCTCGGAGGTGCCCATAATTAAAACTGCAACAAATCTACTATAACTATAGATGATCCTTTAAATAAAACTACAGATGGAAGCAAAACTACTGAAGCTACAAATGATCCTTTAATTAACTAGAAAATTTCATTTGGTTTTCATTAAAGGAAAAGTTTCATTTAGGTCCAGCAAGCAAATGATTGAACAACAAGTTGCAGTTACTTGGAGTAACATTTGGTTTTAATTTTCTTGGAGTGGTGTCTAGAGCAAGAAGAGATAAGAGGGTACTCCAGTACTACAATAAGCAATCCAATAGCATTGCACCAACAACAGTAGATCATCTTGTCACATTAGCATTACTCCAACAGCATCAATCCACTAGCATTAGTCCTAGAGTACTCAGACAAACACTAGCATATTTAAATTGCTAGAGCTAGAAATGGCATGCTAGGTCCCAAATCTAGCATAAGGCGCAGATAACATGCACCAATCCGACGTCGGTCGTGAAAAATTAGAACGAGGCAGGGCCGTGCACCGCACATGCACGCAGATGTCGGACGGCACCCGCAGATGCAGTTTCGGGGCCTATAGTACTCCTAAGCAAGCAGCAACAAAACATAAGACACGAGGCGCGGATCTGACGCGGATCGAGTGAAGCGGATGTGGGAGCTCACCTCGTGGCGGATCGTGTGGTCGAAGGAGCAGCGGGCGAGGTCGGGGTGGTGTGGGGCAGAGGAGTGGGTCGCCGAGACGGCGGGGGCGGTGCGGCGACGGGGTTGGCGTAGGGCGGAGAGGGGGTCACTTGGGTGGCGGCAACGGCGGCTGACGACGCGGGTGGCACAGGGCGGCGATGGCTCGGGCACGGGGTGAAGTGAGAGAGAGGGGATAGAGAGAGAGGGGTGGGGCGCGGACGTGTTGTCTTTTTAGTTAGGGCACGGTTCTTTGCCATCTGCTGGCAGAGGGCAAAGAGCCTAGCTAACGGACGTTAGTTTGGGCACTTTATTTGCCGTCGGCTAGCACACAGCAAAGAAGCTTTGCTCTCCACTAGCGGGCGACAAAGGAAGAGGCCGTTAGGTGGCTCTCGCTAGTGGGCCACCCTCCCTCTTTGCTGTCTGCACTAAAAAAAAAGACACATCTGTGACATTTTGGGCCGAACCAAAAAAATTTCTGTCATACATATGACACTTCTATGACGATAATTGTGACAAAACCCGGTATCATCATAGATGTGGTGGGATCCTACTTCTATGACAAAAAATCATGACAGAAAATGGGCTTTTTGTCCTGGGCGGGCCGGAGACGCTGCTGCATGACATTATTTGGGCCGTCCATGAAGGAAAAAACCATGGTAGAAGCGCGGGCGAGGAAAATTTCAGGGAGTTCCCGGTTACGGTGGGTGGTCGGGGGCCAAGCGATGCGCGTTTCTCTCGCACACGTACGCGCGTGTCTGCGAGGCGTTGGTTCTAACTGAACCTGAGCGATTGCACTACATGCTACACGTTACTGAACCCGAG